>NC_061114.1:90026885-90130108 GCF_002878395.1 Capsicum annuum | reverse complement strand
GGATAAGATGACTAAGTCAGCTCACTTCTTGCCTGTGAGGTCTGCCATAGCATAAACCCAATTTTGGCTAATGCCAGTACCTAAAGTAGCACCCTTTGGTGCAGGAGTTGAAAAAGTACCAATCAGGAGTTTATTAGCTCCTGTGGCAACTTTAACTATCAGATAATGGTGTTGCATATGACCAGGATGACACTAATTGTACCACATGTTCCTATTCTCATCATACTGACCATAATAAAGCAATACATAAAATCAATAAAGAGGATATGATGGGGCTGGTTGAGCTCTACTAGCTTAAGATTGGACACCTTATGCCTTAAAACCACTGTCATCTTGAAAGAGATGATCAGAAGATAGCTTAGGATAAGGATCCCTAGCCGACTAATATGAACCAAACTTTCCCCAAGTCTTATACTTGATTGACTATGTCCTATTCATCTTCCCAAGAAGCCTCTTCGACCTTGTGGTTCCTTCATAAAACCTTTATCAAAGCTATATATTTCGCCCGAAATTGATGAACTTGCTGGTCCAAAATTTCAATAGGGACTTCCTCGTGACACAAGAAATTCAAAATACGAATATCCTTGATAGGTACAATCTATGACGGATCACCCACACTCTTTCTCAACATAGACAGATGGAACACCGGGTGAACGGAGCTCATACTAGAGAGAAACTCCTATTCATATGAAAGATTGACAACACTCTTCGAGACCAAGTAAAGGCTGATATACTAGGGACTAAGCTTCTCTCTCTTATCAAACTGCATCACTCCCTTCATGGGAGGCACCTTCAAGAACACCTTATCCCAAACCTCAAACTCTAACTTGGTATGTCTCGCATCTGCAAAAGACTTTTGGGTTGCTTTGAGCCAATCTCAAATTACCTTCAACATCTCCATTGCTCGGTAAACCAAACTTGGGTTAAAATTCTCTACCTCACTAACCGCGAACCACCCAAGCGGAAACCTACACCTCTTGCCATACAAGACCTCAAATAGAGTCATCCCAATTCTAGAGTGGTAGCTATTATTATATGCAAACTCTATAAAATGAAAATGCTCAACCCAACTACCACCATAGTCAATCACGAAAGGTTATAGCATTTTATCTAATGTTTGAAAAGTTCTTTCCGCTTGCTCATCTGACAGTTGGTGAAAAGTCATACTAAGACTCGCTTTAGTCCTAAAACTTTTCTAAAATAATCGTCAAAAGTATATAAGAACTGAGCACCATGATCTGACATGATAGAGACATGCTCCCCATGCAACTTCACAATTTCCTCAATAAACAACTTGGCATAATCCTCTGCCGAGAAGTTTGTCCTTACTGGCAAAATGTGAGCAGACTTAGTTATCATATCCACGATGATCCAAATCGAATCAAACTGATTGCCAGATCTAAGAAGACCGGTAACTAAATCCATAATGATCACTTCCTATTTTTAAATAGGCAATTCAATTTCTTGATATAATCATTTGGGCCACATGAGCTCAACTTTCACTTGCTGACACACTAGGCATTTAGCCACAAAACAAGCCACATCTCGCATCATATTGTTCTACCAATAAATCTCCTTACGATCAGGATACATTTTCATCAAACTTGGAAAAGATCCAAATAGCATAACACGACACATGCGCCTGGGAAAAGATCCTCTCTCGCAACCCATCTACATCGGGAATGCACAATCTCTCTTAGTATCGTAAGGTACCATCACCTCTAAATTCAAAGGACATCACTTTCTACCCACCTATATCAACATAAAGTTACACTAAGATAGGATCTAACACTTGCTTCTCTTTTACCTCAGCACCAAGAGATGTTGTTGCCACCTTATGAACAATCACATCACCATCTTCCGAGTCTAAAAGGAAAACTCCAAGGTTAGGTAAATAATTAACATCTCTCACTAACTCTCACTTCTTCTTATACACTTGGACTAGAAGCTCTATGGATAACCAGCTAAGAGCATCAACAACTATATCATCTTTACCTAGATGATAGAGAAGGCCCGTGTCATAATCCTTGAACACATCAAGCCATCTCAGATACCTAAGATTTATCTCCTTCTAAGTGAACACACACTGCATACTCTTTTGATCTAAGAAAATAACACATGGACACCATACAGATAGTGATGCTAAATTTTCAATTCGAACATCACAAACAATAATTCTAAGTCATGAGTTGGATAATTTTAATCATGTACTTTAACTTGTCTAGAGGCATAAGCTATCACCTTGCCATGCGGCATCAAAACAAAACAACCCCAGATACTGGAAGCATCACAATAGACCAAAAAACCATTAGTGCCTTTATGCAAGGTCAGCTTATCCTTTACCTTCTCAAAACTACCCTCACAAGCATCGAACCACAAGAACTTTACCTTCTTCTAAGTTAACATAGTAGATGGGGAAGCTATAGTCGAAAAAATCTCCACAAATCTCCTATGGTAACTAGATAAATCTAATAAGCTTTGAATATTGGTTGGATTCATGGGTCTAGGCTACCTATTAACCACTGCAACTTTACGTGAATCCACCATGATCCCTTCACTAGACTGACATGACCCAAAAAAGTTATAGCGCTAAAAAAAATTCACATTTTGAAAATTTGGCATACAACTTCTGATCTTAAAGGGTCTATAACATAATACGGATGTAGTTGGCATGATCTACCTTAATCATTGAGTATACCAAAATATCATCTATGAATACAATGACGATCAATTCCATACATTGACGAAAGGCCCTATTCATCAAGTCTATGAAGCCACCGGGGCATTAGTCAACATAATAGACAAAACCAGTAAATTAAAATGCCCATATCTGGTACGAAAGGTAATCGTAGGGATATCCACCACCCTAATCTTTAGCTGATGATACCCGAACCAAAGATCGATCTTATAGAAGAACTTAGCACCCTAGAGTTGATCAAATAAATCATCTATCCCTAGAAGAGGGTATCTATTCAATATCATTACGTTATTCAATTGCTGGTAATCAATATACATTCTAAGGGACCCATCTTTTTTACACATGAACAATATTGGTGCACCCCACAGAGACATTCTAGGATGGATGAAATCTTTGTCAAAAATATCCTTTAATTGATCCTTAATCTCCTTTAACTCAGTTTGAGCCATTTTTTTATAAGGAAATAGAGATAGGACGAGTGTACAGATCAAGATAAATCCAAAAATCAATCTCTTTATCGGGAGGAACGCCAGGAAAGTCATTAGGGAAAACCTTAGGAAATTCATTCACCACTGGGATGAAATGTAAAAAAGGACCCTCCGAGTTAGAATCTTTAACCCAGAGCAGATGGTACAGACTTCTCTTATAGATTAATTTACAGGCTCTAAGCTATGATATGAACCTTTTCTTGGGTAATAGAGAACCACCCTCCCATTCTATAACCGACTTATTAGGGAATTTAAAGATGACCTTATGAGTTTGATAGTCTAGACAATCATAGCACAAGTACAACCAATCTATCTATAATATGACATCAAAATCAAGCATGTTTAATTTAAACAGATCCATCAATTTTCCCGATCACCCATCGATACCACATAACCTCTATAGACTCTTCTAGCAACCACAGAGTTGCACATTCAGGTAGAAACAAAAAACACAATCTGAAATACACACGAGATCGAAACCAAAATGCACAACCACAAATGGGATCATATAAGAAAGAGTGGACCTCAGATCAAGTAATCAGTACATATCACAAAAAATAGTTTCAACATACCAATAATGACATCATGTTACCTCAAACTCCTGGCGGGTAGCAAGAGCATAGAGTTAATCCCGACCAGTGGCGGAGCCAGAGGGCGTACTTTTTTGTGCCAGAGCTGAAGAAGAGGCAACTGAAACCTTATTTACCTCAGTAACAAACTTGTCCACTATACAGTTTCTAAGCATATACCCTAGCTGAGTGCAGTTGAAGCAGTTGTCCCTACCATCAAAGCAGAAACACCAAAATAGTTGACTACAAAATCTACAGGGAGGATATGATAGAGCTGATTGGGCTTTAATAGCCTGACATTAAGCACTTTATTCCCTATAATTGTTGCCACCCTAAAGACATCTTTAACTAGACAGCTTTTGGTAGGAAGCACTAGCCATCGTGTTGGACACAAAATTTTCCTACTTCTTTGGACCACTTTTCACCATTCCTACCACGCTGCTATTTACTACCACCATACTTTGAATGCCAGAATTTCTGGCTTTATATTTCCCTATTTTCAAACTGCTTCCTCTTTTCATCCTCAACATGTTTCATGTACACAATCAGCCTAGAGATTTCCATGTTCTTGTTAAGCAAGGTAGCCTTACTCTACAAAATTAAGTCTCAAGACAACCTGGAAGCTAAATTCCTCATTCTAGCCTTTATGCTGGAAACCAACTCCAGAGCACCATCATAATTGGTGAAACTTTAAGGAATACTCCTTGACTGACATCTTGCGTCGCTTCAAGTTAACAAACTCATTCGTCTTCTATTCCCCCAGCTCTTGAGAAAAGAGACGATCCAAGAAAGCATTAGAAAAATTATCCCACATGGCTGACTAAGCATTATCACCCCTTGACTGATCATATTCCTCATACCACTGATATGCTGTATCCTTTAATTAGCAGGTGGCGAACTCCATGCCCTCCAATTACTAGCATGCATCATATGAAAGATCTTTTCCATATAATCTAGGAAATTTTGAGGATCCTTCTTGATCTTAAAACCAATAAAGGTTAGAGGGTTCAACCTCATAAACTAGCCAACCCTTGTGGCCTCAGAAAATGGAGTGATAAAAGCACCATGTTTAGACTGAGAAGCTACCAACTCAGGCAACATATGAATAGACTAATGAAACTCAACATTCTTCAGATTAGTCTAAAGAGCTCGAGATAGATTGGAGGGGACTGGTGGAACTCTAGAAGGGCAATCAGGAATTGGACTCCTAAATCGAGACTGGACCCTATAAGCAGTACATGTCACATTAACATTGTCCTCAGGTGGGTCAAACGAGTTTTTGTGGGCTTCGAATTGTCTAGGAGGCATGATCTGAAAAGAAAATAAGACGATAATAGAGAAGATTTTAGTACCTTAAACTCTACAACCCAAAAATAGAACAATATATAGAGAAATATTCCTAAATGCCTTGTAGCCTCTCCCTTATGAGTGCAGCGTGCTACACACCCTTAAAAGAAACTCCACTCAACATAACTTTATGAACACCTAATTTACCATGAACTTAGGCTCTGATAACAATTTGACATGATCCAAACTAGGGTTAAGTCATGTCGGGTATGTCAAGTCTAACCAGGACTAAATAACACCCTCAATATCCAACCATTAACCGCCCTACACACCATGTCAGATGAATTTAAAACATATAATAAGAAAAGATTGTATTAAATTAAAGACATGATAATAAGTCTAAAATAAAAACTGAAAGGCAAAAGTAATTAACCATCTAATAAAAATCCAAATGCCAATACCAATACCAATGCTAACACTAATACCGACACTATCCATGCCCATAGTATTTCATTAAGGCCTCTAACCAGTATCAAAGAATATCTAGTCGGGACATGCCCCCAACCATAGACAAAATAAAAACCAAAGAAATATGAATGATATAAAGAAGTCCATAGCATTAAATGGGGTCTTTCGGAGTATTAAAGCTCACCACATTAGTTTGACTTAAATATTATCCCTTAATCACCAAGTCACTAAATAGGAAGAGTAAAAGTATGGTTGGTTCCTT
The DNA here is from genome assembly GCF_002878395.1 of Capsicum annuum. Lineage (NCBI taxonomy): Eukaryota > Viridiplantae > Streptophyta > Magnoliopsida > Solanales > Solanaceae > Capsicum > Capsicum annuum. The sequence goes on along the minus strand of NC_061114.1, from coordinate 90,124,336 downwards.
CATTACATGGGGATACAGCTCCTGAAGACGGTTACTAAAGTGAATGCTAGCATGTAACTCAGGGATAATGATAAAATAATGCCTTTAATTAAAAAGCAAGTCAAATAATCATATGCAATCACATATATACATATATAACATGTCGTGAAAGGCAAAAAGGTTTAGCGTGTATTTAAGTCCTTAACATGGTTGTTTAGCATTACCATTATTAGTACATCTATGGGCTATATAGGTCCAGTGTTACCCCCTTAACAGGCCCCAGTGCATGTTGCCACTTGAACTAGAGATATCAAATAAGGTTGACAATTCCCATGTACCCTTCAACCTCCATGATACATATATACATGTATAGACTTTGGGGATTCCCTTGTGCCATACAAGAACATGGTCATCAAGACCAACACTCTTATCAGCAAACATTAGTTTCTAATGTCCATCCATTGTACTCACACCTTCACGACTACCTATCACAACCCCCGTTATTTCCCAATTAAAATATTTTATACATAACCAAAACCACCGATTCCATTATTCAATTATTAAGGCATTATAAAGTGGTATCAATATATCGACTATAACTTGCAAATAATGTCATTATCTAACACATAGGGGATTCCCATGTACCCCACACACTGTATTATAAAAATCACTTGGTTGATTCCTGAGTATCCTGTAAGATTTTCATTACATAATCACTTGGGAGATTTTGCGTACCCAACAAGGTTTTCAAAACCATCCTTAACAATTTAACCATTTAAACCATGGATTAGTATCAAGAAATAAGTCAAACCAAGCATATTAGGGATTCTATTGTACCCCTAATTTAAATTCCTAACATTCTCATAACTACTAACCATTTTTATGATATAGGGTTGGGGTTATAACCACTTCAAAAGTCACAAGATTTGAGAAAGTTACCATTATCAAGTTTCCCCACCATTCCAATCCACCGAGATGTTCCAAACCATATTTAATATAAGGAAAACTATAATTAAACCATGGGAAAACATCATTCAAAATTATACATTCAAAGACCTCTAACCTTTATTTCAAAAAACTTAATAGTACCATTAAAACATGTACTTTAAGTAAAATAACAATGAGGGAGGATAACATGCCTGGAATACTAAGAAACTTAGAAGCGATTACACACTTAGAACCTTAGATGACCACATTCTTCGAAACCCTAGGCTTAGATTGAATAGGGAGTTTAAAAGGGAATTTGAGATTGTTTTATTGGATATGATATGTTAATAAAGTCCCAAGAAAGATTTTAAGTCATGGTATCAAAGGGACTTAAAGTGGGAAATTTCTAAAATACTCTCAGCTTAAAAACCATAAAAAGTCATCTTTGGTTACGAGTTAACCCATTGACTCGTCACCCTATCATATGACTCGTAGCCTTGAGGTATATCTTAGCTAGTGAGTTAGACACCTATGCATAGTACCAAAATGGGTACTGTGTATATATAATATATAAGGTGTAGTCGTAACCAACACAATACCCAAATGGGTCAGATACTGGATAACCTACGGCTTTAACACACGACTCATAACCTATCCTCATGGCTTGTTATGAGCCACTCAAACTCAAAGAAGAGTTAAGGCATTAAGTTACCGATTTGATTAAGGTTCATCGTAATGAATCATCACCATCCTTAATGACTCATATCTCAAAGTCATAACCAACACAGAAAACCCAACCACTATCTACTGGACACCTTACGACTAGGGCCACCTGCCCTTCAAGATACCATATGAATCGTATGGTTAAATCATAATCATGGCAGTGCGCTCAAAGCTTAAGAAATTTCCAAGTAAAATATCACCTCAGGTTTCATAATGGACTAGCAAGAGAAAAGAAGGAAGAATGAAGAATAAATATTGTAAAAGACTGCATTACATAAGATAGTCGCAAAACCTGGTGGAATCAGATCAAAAGCTTCTATTGTATTATGACTTACAAAATCGAGTACAAAATGAACATACTGATACAACCCACCTCTGAATACAACATAGAGACTAGTCTATCATATAAGAGGGAAAATAGCAATACTCCAAACACTAAGAGCTCACCTTATGTCTCCGAACAGTAGTTGCTCTTCCTGATGAATAAACTAACAATGAGAACTTGTAATATGATCTACATGCTATAGAATTGTATTATAAGTACCAATATGTGGTACTGCATAGGCAATTTCCATTTAAGCTCCAAAGGTAATTTAAATATAAATACTATGCAAGTAGGAATGTAAACTACACCCAAATATCCAGTAAACTACATAGTAAGGATAATGAGACTATAAGATAACTATTCTCCTTATATCTAAGCACCTAACATAATAAGATAACGGAACATTAAGGATAAGTTACATTATTCCAACCATACTTTGAGACCCTCGCACTATACTATATATCACTACCCAACATATGAATAAAAAGAAGAACAAAGATATATATGGTAGTATACAAGGCTAAGGAATGGAGATTAAACATGGGTAAATGAGATAATGGATGGATACACAATAATACCATAACCACTCAAGCTAGATAGATATACATAACAAAGCTAACTCAAGGGCACAAACTAATTAATCACATAGCATCTCCAGGCATTGTAATCATAGTAGAAACTATTGCTAATATAATTGGGGTCTCTAATCCACACATCCAAATATGATGTACTTACCATAATAAAGTATCGTAAAGAAAAGAATCAGAATATCAGTGTCTAAAGCCATAATGTCTAACTAAGGAATAATCATATGTGATAATATAACTATAAGATGAAAGAATTAGAATCATACCTCAAATATCTATACCATTCCAACAATCAACCTGTCATGTACTAACCATAATAAAAACAATAACAATATAAAGTACAGTCGGTTAGTACAAAGAAATAACACCAAACCGGTCCTTTTTATAAACTCTCGCCACTATAGGTCTTGAAGGTTCAGTAAGAACATAATACACCATAAGCCATACTCTTCACCTATACCTATGAAACCACCAAAATGCTTATAGATATACGCCTATACTGGTGATAGGCAATGTACATGTAACAATAAATGCCAAGATATAGTCCACAATACCATAATCAATCTAAATTCCATAAAGTAAACCAATGTATAAAATCATATTATCAATATCATTGTCAATCATTGAAATTGAAACGAATCTCATATCATCAGTATCATCATTAATCGCCAGACTTGAACCAAAACTCATACCATTAATATCATCATTAATTGACCATCTATCCAATAATATATATATATGTATGTTTATAAGCACATGGCTAGAACCGTGGCTAAAAGAGTGTAGATCTATAAATCCATTTGCAGGGTAAACTCAGGGACAAAATCATCATAGGAGCGTAGAAAGGATAGGAATCTTTCTTGATCAGGTAAATAGTAGTAGCAAATTCCTTGACCATAAATTATCTCAGTCAAATCTCTAAATCATCATTTTTGGTCTCAAAGTCTCATAAATTACATTTTAGGATGCTACTATTCCTGTTATGAAGAAATCTATTTAAAAAGAGAAAAGTAGGAAAAATTCCCTTTTTAGGAAGAAGAGTAATAAAATCTTATTTTAGTTGAATTCATACCATTTACCATCTAAGTTATCATGATCATACCAAATCTATGCATCCACCACCAGTATTCAAGTAATACAATTATAAGCGTCAATATGTCTATAAACTATCACCCTTTCCTTTTACAAGGACATAATACTTTCAAAAACTCAACCAATATCATAATCACAGCCTTATGCCGAATATATATATAAAGAATAACCATTAAATCATAATTCGGGGAAGAGCCATTGTAATCCAAAGTCACATAGTCACCTTATACTAGAAGTTCATTAGTCTTCTCTATGTATAATAGGTTGTCATACAAATATGAATCTACAAAGCTAACACAAGTCTTGGAATAAGGTGGGCTACATAGGCCTACTTCTACTCTACAATATATTTTTCAGTTAAGATTTTAGCTCGGGCTAGGCTAAGGTATCTACATCCACTTATAGATGATAAATAATCCATGATTATCCTTAGGATAGCAATTTTACCTAGAACATAAATAACTAAGCCAACTTCACCTGGGTTGCAATTTCAAGATAGCTTAAGCAATCCCACATAAGAATAATCATATCAATCAACAACTCTACAAATAAGGTCAATCCTTAAAGAAGGTAATAGGATTATAAACGTATAACAAGTACATCAACTTAAGGGTCAAATACTCTTCTATACCCTGAACTCACAATTTAAGATAAGTAAGATGTTGTACCCACAATCACATCCTAACACCCCTATCAAAAATTCAACATATATAAACACCATCTCATGAAGAAGAGTAGACATAAGCCTACCTTAATGCTAAACTGCAACCCTTGAATCGTCCACCAATTTTTTATCTTCACTCCACGATCCCAAAACATTTTTATTATATTAAAATAGTAATCTACATATCATTAAGGGTAAAATGAGTCCCATATTTCTATATTAAGGGTCGGGTAAAATTTTAGGTCAAGAACAAGCCTATGGGGCTCGCAAACGGAATCTATAACTGGACCGATCATGAGGTCCCTCGAAGGACATAGATGTTGTGCTCAAAAAGTTAAGAACAAATATAGAAAAATTCAAGTCTCAAATCAACCCTCAAAGATTAGGGACTAAATCTCTAATTTCTAAGAATTTTACATAATATTAGGATGAAAATTAAAGGAAAAATTAATGGGAAATGAACACAATGAGTTACGTTAGCTTACGTTAACTTATTTGTATGATTTCCCATTTTTTTCCTTTCTTTGAGATCTCAATTAGGTGTAAAAATGGATAAAAGAAGTATTAGAAAATTGGGTGGGGAAAAGGGTATTTAAAGTTTAAAAGTGCCACTTAAGCAGACACCTGGGTGCTAAAGCAGCTACTGCTAAAGCGATTTGGCTGCAGACGCAGGTGCCAATAAAGAGACCCTAAAATGGACATTGGGCACTAAAGAGTACCACTGACAAAGGGCCAGGGCCACTAAAGCGACCCTATGTCACTAAAGTGCTAATCACTAAAGCAACCCAATAGGTGTTTAAATGGTTATTTAGGTGCCATGCACCAGATCTTTTACCAAGTTTGGACTGGACTTTGATGGGGTACTCGGGATTTTTTTGGAACTCTGTGCGAACAAACAAACTATGCTACCATACAAAATTTGATATTTTGGACTTAATGTAACCACCAAAACTTTTTTTTGAGATCATTTGGACAAAGTGTGGGGCCTACACCTATAGTTTCATTTTTCGCATAATGCGCTCAATATCTCAAAATAAGTCCAGAAGCCTCGAGACCGAAACCAAGGGTCCTCCTAGCCTAAAATCAATGTTTAAAATCTAATGGAGCTATTGGAATTCTAATCCAAGGTCATCTATTAGAAGTTATCACTTCAAAAAAATAGTTCAAATTGCGGGGGTTAATTTTACGATAAAACCCCCGCAAAATGTTATGTCGATAGTTTAAAAAACCCCCCACAATACGAGCCGTCACAAACAATTTGTGGCGATTTTTTCCAACCCCCATAATTAATTTGCAGCGGTTATTTTGCGGCGATTAGGACCCCCATAATTAATTTGCGGCGATTATTGACCCCTATTATTCTAAATTTAATTCATTTTATAGTAAATTTTTATTTAAAAATTACGTGGATTAAAATCTCCGCAATTTTTTTTTAAATATAGTAGTGCCCATCAATTTTTAATAACTAATTATAGATTCTAATTTTAGCTCAAATTTAATTATTCCTTTAGGCATAACCTACAATTCAATATTTGATCAATTCATATATCATTAATACAACAAGTAATTAAACATTGTAATTGACAAACATATAAAAAAAATACATTAAATATTAAACTTCAAAATTAAATTTTCAACATTAACATCTTCAAAGTCCAAATTTTCCACATTAACTAGTATCTTCAAACTCCAAAATCAAATTTAAACACAAAACATTCAATATTCTAAGATTCACTTCATCCACACAATTACATCATAATTGAATATACAAGACAAGTTGCAACAAAATCAACGACTATCATTAGGATCACTATCATTACGTGGTCTCCTAGCATCCATAGGAGAAATGAGTCCATTAGCTGCATCACTTTGCTACATAAAAATACAAAGTATAAAAACCAATCAGATAAACTTTCAGTCCTTATTACATTTATATCTGCGTACAACTAAAAAACATCATGATAAATATAAATAGATCCATCAACAACTACTCCATGCTACCATTTCAAACTACTCAATCAGTTGATCAAACTAGGAACCTGAGTACCATTCAACATATAGGTAATATCAGACTAGAAATCTTAGTACCATTCAGCATATAAGTAATATCAAACTAGGAATCTAAGTAACATTCAACATATAGGTAATATCATTGAACATACAGCAACACAATCAAGCACAAAAGAAATTGCTTACAAAACCATTCTATGTTAACAATGTTGCAAAATGCAGTACTTTTAGCAGTACATGTAGATAGTAGACAACCAAATATTTGATTTGAAAGATATAGTTCCCTATTTTTCCTTTATGTATTAGAAAGATAATAATGACACAACAGATAACAAGACATATTGAAAGAAAGAAGAAAACACTAACAAGTAAGAAAAATATATGTCAGTTTCAAGTATCAAGCTGGTCACATGCACAAGCATTTTTTCACTTGTATGATTAATTGGACATATAGTATGTTCCTTGCACAGAATCAAATACAAATATATAGTGCATGTCTTCACTTGTCTTTACTACCAGAAACGACCATAACACACACTTTACTCTAATATTATAATAGCAGATAGTTGAAGAAGAACTCATTTAACTTTGATGAATTTAAAGCCATCTTACATTTCAGACTATTTATAAGAACAGCATGTTCTATTGTCATTCACAAAGCAGTTGATTCATCAAGGTCGGCATATTTCTGGTTATTTCTACAGATTATGGATACAAAATAATCAGATGTGGAAACCAGTGAATGTCAAGTCAAATTAGCACTTAATCACAGAGCATACTGATTAGCACCTCCAATGCTCTCTCTAAAAGAACATCTCACAACTTATTTTATTTATATAATATCTACTTCGTTCAGAATCATACCATATTAATTCTCACAGCAACCAGATTTACTATAGAATTAATGTTATTGAGTTGAAGATGGGTCCACACAGAGAAGCAAATAGGAGTGAGTTTGTTTCACAAACATCATAATTCATCATACAAGTGCAAAAGTAGGAAAATCAAATTGATACAGACTAGCAGAGACATAGGTTGGAGTCCATAACTCACCACCTCAAAGCAATTGATATTTTGGATCATCTATTGAAATGCACTATATTTCTTAACTGAATATTATATAGTTACCTAATTACCTCTTCAGCATAACTGCAGAAGACTCTTTTTTCCCATGTTTAACTGAGAAATAATCATTGTGCAGATAAACTGGAAAATTAGGATCTATAGAAACTACAACTACTTCAAACTTGTCACCTCCATTATCCATCAACTGGATGGACAGTCGGGGCGGCGAAGATGTCTACAACACAAAAAAATAGTTTTTAATGCACTTTAACTTCAAACATGCAACAGATAAAAAATAGGAAAAACTAAGATAGGGAAAGAGGGGAGAGAATGGAGATAACTATTCAGAAACTTACAAATTCAAATAGGTAAATGTTATGTTGATGTTGCCAAACCTGCCATAAATCAAGTAGACTGCCACTTTACTAGTTTTTGATTGATAATATTTGTAATCATATAGTATGGACATTTCCCTAATTTTGCTAATATTTTCCTAACTCTGTGGCATAAAGGGGGTTGAACGTAACATACTTACACTGAATAAGACAATTTTCTCAGAGCAGAGCTTGTTCAAGAGCGGAAGTTGTACAAAAAATCCTCAACGACTAAGATAAACAATCATTCTATCAATGACGACTTATCCCCTCTTTGAAGTACATGAAAAAGAAAAAAATATTAGTAAAGGAATGATTAAAAATCATGGTGTTCATAGATAATATTTGTACTCAACTAGTATGGACAATTCCGTAATTTTACTAATATTTTCCTAACTCTGCAGTATAAAAGATGTTGAATGTAACATACTTACACTGAATAAGACCATTCTCTCAGAGCAGAGCTTGTTCAAGAGCGGAAGCTGTACGAAAAAAGCTCAACAACTAAGATAAACAATCATTCTATCAATGGCGACTTATCCCCTCATGGAAGTATATGACAAATAAAAGACTATTAGTAAGGGGCTGATTAAAAATCATGGTGTTGAGTTCATTATAAAGGAGGCGTCAAACGGAGAAACTATTCTTTCACTTAAAAGGCGCATTGCAGCTCCTCGTGAGAATTTCCTTACAAACAGAAAGCAGGGGACCAGAGTAAAATTATTTTGATGCCACTTTGTTCTGTATTCGCTCTCATAGTAAATATTGCAGATATCTTATCAAAATTGGAAAGTTGGCAAGTTTCACAAAGTAATAAGTTCAGTAGGCAAGATATCTTGATTCAATACCAACCAAAAGAGTTAAAGAAATGAAAACTACTACAGAAGTTAAAGAAACAACAAACAAAATATTTTAAGATAGAAAACAACTAAACAACTACGCGATCTGTCACCACTCTGGATGTAACACATAGCATACTACATAAATTTGTGTTTACTGTTTCATAATACGCTCTCTCTTGTTATGTTTTAACCAGTGAGATATGTAAGATATAAGTAAAATAGACCATTTACCACTTCACCATGTTTGGCAAATGCTTCTCTAAGGCTTTTTTAGGAAGTACATTTGCTAAGAACTGAATAGAGGATAAGAAAGTAAGGTATAATTTTAGCTGCTAAGAAATCACTAGTTTCATATATAACTAAGAAGATTTGCAAGAAGATCACAAACAAAAATTTATTTAAGAGAAATGTAACAGAATGTAAGCTACTAAAAGCTTCATTCCAAACAAGTAAAAGGAGGAAAAATGGAAGATAAAAGAGGTAGTACTGTGTAGTTAATTTAACTCATGTTAGGTTGTCGAAGCTAAAAGAAAAATCTAAAGAATAAAAGGAAGAATGCACCGTCGATATAGAAGTACCTTCATATTACCAGTTTCAAGAAAAAACTTATCCCCATACTTGTGGAGATACACTAATTTATGTAGATATGTATCTAGGTTAAAACATGTCAAGAGGAAAATTATAGTATCTGCACCAAAACAACATGTTTTGAAGGTACTAGAAAAGTGCTCAATAGACCACCTTATCATACTGGTGGTTCGTCTAGTGGGAAAGCAACTACTTCACCTTTAAAAATGATGGAATTAACACCTGTTGTACATAGGAAAAAGAGAAAAGTTTCTGATAAGTTTATACCTGATAAAATGGCTGCAACCAATCAGATCTGGGTAGACCTAAGAAAGACGATAGTTGAGAGTAAGAAGAGTGTAAGGAGCAGCAGGGGTTGCTCTATATTTGAGTAAAGGGAAGAGATTGTTTAGTGGGTTCTCGGAGATATCTATAGTTGACTTGTCAACTGCCATGGAAGAGCATGTGAGTTATTATCTCATTAATCAATCAGACCCAATCTAGTAATTGCTCATGAACATTCCATTTCATATTTATAGTTATCACATATCTTAGTGGTACCAACTGAAATGTAAGAACCGAGTTTATTTATGGAAAGATAAAGATACATCAGGCTTATTTAAAAGAAGATTACCATTACATATACTGACAGTCTAAATGGCATAAGCTTAAAAATAGGTATGTACTCCTATTCACTTATATATACAAAAGTTTAAGATAAAAAATTGTTAAGACCCTGCTATGGACTTGGAAAAGACACCATCAGAACATAAATATTATTTAAAAACACTAGGCGATTTTTTCCCATCTGTCTAAGCACATCTGAATTATAATTCTTTTGTGAGTTTCGTGCCCCAACTATTAGCATTCCTTTTCTTTAATTTTCCTTCCTAAGCTATCACCATACCAATAATTCAACTATGAACTATCAGCATACCAACTATCCGACAGGAACTACATATCAACATACCATCTACTTAACAGGAACTATACATCAACATACCATTTATTCTATAGGAACTATATATCAACATACCTTCTATCGGACAGGAACTATATATCAACACATTATTTATTCAACAGGAACTATATATCACCATACAAACTCTTTTTTTGATAAAGGTAACAAATAGCTTTATATATCCACAAGAATATGGCATCAAATGTGTAGTCCCCCTCCAAAATTGTTAAATATCACCATACGAACTAATCAACAAGAACTAAATATCAACATACAAACTAATCTATACATCAACATATGAACCAATCAATAGGAACTATATATCAACATATTAACTAATCAACAAGAACAATACATCACTATACCAACTATTCAATAGGAACTGTGTATCACCATAACATCTATTCAACATGAACAAAATATCTCACACTACCGTCTATTCAACAATATCTCATGCTAAAATCAAAATAAAATTTTGGTCAATCGATTTGGGGATTTAGTACACGAAGCAAATGCACCCGAAACCCCTTTTCCTATTATACCCAAAAATCCCTTTCCTACTTGGATTTGATTTTGGTCAATCAATTTTGGTCAAAAAATAAAAAATACCCATTAAAATTTCACATTTTTTCTTTCTCAACAATTTCCCTAACATTTTCAAGATAAAAAAAATCAAGAAATAGTACTAAAAACTCCTTAAAAAGAAAATCAATAAGAGAAATTTCCAAGTGAAAAAAGAAGAAGAAGAAGAAAATGGTATGCATACTTACTGAGAATGAGAGAAAGAGAGTACTGAGTAACTGTTTAGGAATTTCAAAAAAAATAAGAGAGAGCCGGTGTTTGGGGGAAATTAAAATGAGGGAATTTTTTTATGGCAGTACGCGCTATTTTTTTAAGGATAGCGGGGTTAAAACCCTCATAAATTTATAAATTTTAGCGACAAGTTTTTAACCCATATATTTTATATAATTTTACAGGGATTAAAATAATCCCCGCAAATAAACCTTCGCAATTAGATCCTTTTTTGGTAATGTATTGTCTGAGATCAAATCCTAAACAATGAAAGATACAAATTAGGGAAAAGAACCTAAAATCAAAATGTACTATCTGATAACCGAACCAACAGTTCTAGCATGTAATAAATAACCTAAGTTTCTATGGAAATGCTTAAAATCCTGTAAATGCATGCAAATTAAGGGAATGGCCTATAAGGTCATTATACCATACTTGGTCCATGGTTTATAAATAGTCCACAACTTGCGAATCGGGTCATGAAACTCGGGCTCTACTTGCACTTATTTAGCAGCTTCTTCACCGGCCTATTCAGCATTCATAGACTAAGTCCATGATTCATATAGTTTTGACATATAACAATTTTTGGGACTTTATTATCAACCAAGTTTAATTGGAGGTGGATAGCTCCATGACCTTAGGATGCAACCTAAGAGTCTTTTCTTGGTCAATTTGAGCTTGTTTTCTTAGTTTTGCTTCCAACCCCTAATTTACTTCACACTTATAAAAAACACATCTTATCTACTATAAAGATGTATGTTCTTTCATAGTTTTCTCATTTTAAGCATCAAAAGTGCCATAAAATTATGGCACATCAACATTCTCAACTTAGAAAATCCATATGACTTCAGACAAACAAAACAAAACAAACAACTACAATGCTTTATTAAGAGAAACCTAAGGGACCTATAATATTCATTTCATTTCCTTTAGCACAAACATTTTAACCCCTCATATACAAGAATTAAAAAACACCTTTTGTATACTTGTAGCCCATCACCATAATATAAAAGGATTAAGAAATGACATTGGATTATGAGCAAAAAACTAAGCACATATACAAATGACATTACCCAAACTAATAGCAACCAACAATGCCACTTGTGTCCCTTACAATAAAGAAGTTTCATATACTTATCTTCTAAATATGCAAATCTAAAAAGGATTTACCTTTCTTACTGCAACCAAATCCATTTTGTTTTTATTTTACTAACTTCTTCTTCATACCTATGCTGCACTATGCACCCCTATGATAGTCACTCTCAACTTAAAGGATTTGCCTAAGTTGAGGTAAACAACATCCAAGGAGATACTAGGGCTCAAACAAGTTCATTGTACATAGATAAATGGGAATATGAATGTGCTAATAAAATACTTGGATTATTTAGGCTCAAACTCAAGATCAAGGGATATCTATTACATTTAATAGGGATTTTAGGCTAAAAGTGAACTATTTAAGAACGGTCTAGGATCCTTTCCTAAAAAACTATCCTATAACCAAGGCCAAAATAACCAAAAAAGTTCTAGATCACATACACAAAGCTGAACTAAGTAAGTACTCACATAGACATAGCACAAGGTTATACTATTAATTACTACCTATCTAATTCACACATTTCTAAGCTATAATTATCATGCCTATAATTCTAATTCCATAATAAGATACGTAGTCATCACAGTTTAAAACACTATACAATACATGGTCTAAAATAATTTTCAGCAGGGGTATCCTTTAAACATCAAAATCAAATAGTTCAAGCTTTCAAAACCTGACTGTACTAAGGTTTCATTATTTTTCTCTTAATCAATTATAAAAATACACAAGATAAATACATCAAAAATATAAAAACCTAAACATGTCAGTTATACTATGAAAGAATATTTGTGGTGGGAAGAAACACAACTACACAAACCCTAAATAGTGGTACACCGCCACCCAACTTTGAGAACATGTAGTTTCCTAATTACATATATGTAGTAAAAAATAGTGAGGGGTAAGGACAAACTTAGGATGATCAAGGTGCCAGGCATAGTCTATCAGCTGGTGGGGTCTTAAAGTTTCTAATCATTCCATACCAATTTTGGCTAATATATTTAAAACAATATTAGCATTGGTGGTGGCTAGAGCATTTAAATGTGATGGTAGTAGTGGTGCCTAACTAGATGATGCTCCTAATTCTCTCTGCTTAAGTGTAATGATATACATATGATATGCTATCCCAAAGGCCATAAATGCCCTCTCTAAATCCTACTCAAATTCCCTATCAATATAACTATGGTACTCATAGCTCCATGCCCTCTTACCTCTATCAATTATGAGGTCATCATTCACAAAAATATCCACCGCTAATGTAGGGATGGATGGAATTGCTTTAGGTATGGGTGGAATAAATGGAAAGTGTCTAGCTACCAAAGAATTGACCTTTATCCATAGTTATGCAACCTCCTCCCTCAAGCCACAAAAATCAGAGCTTGAAACCTCGTAAAGATAGTCAGTGATCTGTTTCTCAAAACTGTCAATATCTCATGAATCTTTCTGATAAATCAATTTATAACTATCCTCAACTAACTCTTAACTCTTGCCATAGTGTCCTCTATAGGAGTTTGGACCCATGGTTTCGTTTGCATTAACAACTAGGCGAACTGATAGTATGTCCGTATGAATCTGTCTCCCTACCAATTATTGTAGAAAATCTTAGACATTATAATCATACTAGAAATGGAATGACATGGTAGCATTATGGGAATGAATGTTGAAGGCTTAGATTTCAGAAGAATTATTGTAGAAGGGAATGTAGTGTTTATTATTGCCTCACTAAACATAGATCTTGTAGTCTTGGTCTACAGTACAATGGCCTCTATATCACTATCGTGTTGGGGTGCCAACCTACTCGCCCCTCTCAATGATCCCATCGAATAAGAAAATACCAGATGAATTAGACAATTGTGTTCTCCTCTAGGCAACTTGGTTGGTTTCATCTTAAATCAATCTTACATCTTGAATTAGGGTAATTTCTATTAAGTGATCATTGGTAGGTAGTATATCATACCTAAATATCTATGTAATTAATGTACCATATAAGGGAATAGGATTCTAGTGTTATCACATAAAGACCTCTCATAGGCCTCATCAATAATGTAATGCGGGATTTATGCTATACCCAACAGTAGTACTTCCTACAATACTACTCAGTCGTTAGTATGTGTGTTATTAGCATCCATTAGACTAAAGGGAGTCTACACAATGGGCCCACCAAAACATTCCTATAAAGATTAGGAATGATTTCTTTCTTTCAAATTTTCTAAAAAAAATTGTCAGTCTCTACCCCTAGCTCAACGATGAATCCCAAAATCCATCTTAACAAATCCATTTAACGTTCTATGTTTCTTATTTTCTTTTTAACTTTTATCATTCATAGATGCGATAAAACTCAATTGTTCTTAATATGACCTTATACTGTTTCTCAAATAAAAGGTAGTAAATCTTGGAGATATCTACCATCATAACTCACTCTAGTATACTAGCTAATAGAGGTTAGTCCCTTGCTCTCCACCCTATTGGGGTGCTCATATATAATAAGGTGGAATAAAATTCATAAAACTCATGAACCAACTCTGGACTATAACTACCTTGTATCTCCCCTATCTAGCTAATCTTGTATTGATCAAATGTAGCCCGTAACTCCAAAATCCCAACCAAATTAGCAGTTTAACTATGGCGCTCCTTAAATGTATTTCTCTTTAGCTATACTCTCTCAGTTGTGGCACGTACCTATCATAAATCTCTTTTATATCCTAAACATACCTCCTTTTATTTCCCTAAACAATGGCTAATTAAACCCTCCTTACTTCTACCTTAGCTATATAGGTTGATATATCTATTAAACTCCTTTCCCTTAAATCATACATTGAAGAATTAGCCTGATCACCATTTCATAAACCAAATGATACTTTTCCCTTTTCAAACTAGGGAGAGATAGATGGTGCGTATGTAGTACCCTATGGTGCAGCTCGAGGTGAAGCCTATGATGCAATTTGTTCTTTTTCCCTATGCCATATATTTTTAGGAACAAGTAAAGTCTCATTATTCTTGATTTTCTATTCCTACAAACACCCTTTGTCAAATAATAGAGTCTCATCAATGAGATTGTATTTAATTTCATGAGATTTAGTCTTCCTCTTTGATGGTGCGGCTGTATTTCCTCGTTTAGGGTTCCCTTTTTGTTACAACACAAACCTGTCATGTGTAGCACCCATACTGCAGAATCATAAATGAGATCTCGCAGGAGCCAACATAATATGTATTGCACTAAAAAAATTAAGAGCAGGTGTAGTATCAGTACACCAAAAAATAATGGTGTACTGGTCAGGTAATTTGGCCAACCTAAGATTAGAATAAGGACACAACTAAATTATTGTACAACTAGTTAATCGAAGGACAACCAACATACAATTAACAATACGATTATCATGTATTTCACTAAGGAATTAAATCAAAAAGTCAACATATTATTACCCAATCAAGTTAAGTCATACCAACATCAAGACATGTAAATAATTATCAAGCATAAAATCTATTCCTGGTTCAATCATGGAACCATCAAACTCACATGACTCTCATGCATACATGATTGGGTGAAATATCTACCCTTTAGCCATAACCTGTTGATGATAGGCGAAATTACGCGCCTATATCAATATATTTTGCCCATATTTTAGCCTAGTTTCGAGAACTAATTATCTATTTCGTACACTTTTAGTCCTTTTTCCTGTAAATGAGCTAACAAATGTGATTAGGAAAGTTTCAGGTATAAATGATGCAAAATACAGCAATTTATGGCTTACTTGACGCAAAAGAAAGCTCACAAACGAGATGGAAAGGAGCTGGACGCATAAAGGACTAAATCTGCTGCATGGAAAATCTGTCCCGGGCTAAAACAGCATTTCTGAAGACTTTGGGACTTACAGACACAAAGCTGGATTTTTGCCATAATACATTAACCTAGTGCAATTAGGTTATGTGTTTCATCATTCTATTTGGATTATAATTTTGTAACCTTACCCTAGTACAATTGGGTCAAGGATTTCATTAGTATATTAGGATTTGGTTATTTATTTTATTAGTTTAGTAGGAGTAGGATAGGAGTATTATAAATACCCTATCATGTTAGAGATTTTCAAGGAGGGAGACATTCTGACAATTCATTCATCTCCTTACAATTAAGACATCTTCCTACAACCCATTCTCAATTCTTCATTCTTCTACTCTTAAATTCCACAACAAGAGAATCGTTACTTGCTACGGAATCACTAAAACCACACGCCAAACACCTACTATTCACGCCATCCACCATGCAAAACGTGATATCCTTCGCATTCATGGGTAACTAAATCTCTTAGTTGGGGTTATGGAAGCCGAATGAGTTACTATCTATAGCTATGAGTTTGTGAGTTCAAGACAAGTATATTGCTTATATCATTATTCTCTTCATCTTAAATCTACATTCTTTGCGGTTCAAACACAAGAACACGCCATTCTAACATCTAACCTGTTCGAGAGAAAGGTTATTTGTCTAGAAAAGAAGACGCATAGACCAACGCCAGTCTAACATCTGACTTGTTCGAGAGAAAAGTTATTTGTCTGGAAAAGAGATAATGTCAAGGTAGTAGGACACCCTTTCCTATTAAAAAGCTAGTGCCGTACCTGGACTAACTTCTTGGAGAATTCGTACCGTTAGTCACGCTTTAAGCTCGAGAGAGTTAAAGTGAAATAGTCCTTGTTTAGGTCGAGAGACGCTTGGATTTACCATCGACTACAATTCTCTATAAGCAATTACATGTCAAGACTCTACACACTCATAGCCAATAGAGACGTATACCTCAGAAGGTGGACATAACCCCAACGCCTCAATTCTCATTGTTTACAACACACGTGACAATCTCTCTTTATTTTGCTATTTTCAGTTCTTACATTCTTGTTTTGGTTACATACTACAATCCCCCCTTTCCTACGAGACTTGCACTAAAAGTCTAGTAATTTCTCTTGCTTGTTGGCCAAGCTATTCTCTGTGGGATCGATACCCAACCCAGGTTGGGTTCTATATTTGCTAACGACCGCTTTACACTCCCACGAGAGCTGTAGATTGAGCGTTATCACCTGTACGGGACAATGTCCATCTGTTTACTAAATCTCTAACATAAGTTTCTACTAATCTTGTTTAAAAAATAGCCTATGAGAACAGTTCAAATATCAAAACATTTCATATTAAGCAATGATGTAAGTCAAAATCATACAAAAATATAAGAATTGTGTGCGTTGACCACATAAAACAACATGCACTAACAAGACACACTACCAAGTAGTTAACATGCATATATAGCATAAGTTGGATTGAACACAATTCCATCACTTACCTAAAACCAAGCTTGCACAACTCATCTTTGTCGGTGCTTGACCTTCCATGCAATTCCATTTGATCTTGGTATAGAACATGACTATAAACATCTAATGAATGAAATAAAATACCATTAGGGACTTATAACTCACACCTAACTATTTAAGGTCAAGTTCATGATGATTCCTTATCCATTCTAGGGCTTTCCTATTGTAATTCACCTAAAGCTACCAATTCAATGGATTAATTAGTGAATTAATAAAATACAAGAGTTTATTAACTATTATGATCAAATACATTAGCTTATTATATAATATCCCCCCTAGCACCCAAAAATAACCAAAATCATCCCTAAAACCCCCTCAAACTCCATAATTTTTTACTTCCAAGGCTTAATTACATGTTATAATTTACCGGGGATGAATTTCTAACCTTTGCAAAGCCAAATGAATAAATCTGGTGATATTCACCTAAAGATTGCTCTTCTTTTGATCCAGAATGAGTTTTGTAAAAATATACTATTTTAGGGAAAAACTTTAATTAAACTATGACTTTCACCGCTATAGTGGCACATGTAGCTATAGCTAGCACTGACCCAGTCTAACCGTTGTTATAGTAGTAATTTATTTCCTATAGCAATGTGTCAGAAGCTATAGCAGTAGTTGCATCGTGGTGTGTTAGGTACTATAACGGAAGTTACTATAGAAGTGTGTCAGTAGTTAAAGTAGCATCCATGGGACAAAATGTCTAGTTTTGTCAAAAAATCCCACTTTTATGTTATGCCTTAAACCAGAAACATTCCAAATGATTCCTCTTATTCTATAACTATTATTGGGAGTTTTATTTACCCAAATTCAATTGGGTGATTCCTACAAGTTTGTTATCATCTTAGCTAATTAGAAATCTAATCAAAGACCACCCAACTTGCTCAAACTAGGCCTAGATTTCTCTAGACCATACATTACTTCAATTTTTCTCAAAGCTAGCCTAGCTTGAATTTAAAACATTATATATGGAAAGGATTTTAATACGAGAATTTCAATGAGAGGTTTATATATAACAACCAAAATGGTAGTTACAAATGATACCATCTTACCAATCATTCATCCTCGAATGATCTAACACAAAAATAGGCAAAAGAGGAGAGAAAATAGTATTTGTATCCTCAAATAATTAAGGGTACTTGTATCATATGTCCTTTTTGATATCCCAAGTGGATTCTTCCATTAAACCTTGATCGAATAACATTCCTTTATCCTTAATATCCAAAAGTCTTGATCTAAAATAATTTTTGGTTCCTACTCATAAGCCAAGTATATACCTAAAAGAACTAAGTCCCACATAATGATGTACTCCACATCCCATTCATACCTCTTGAGCATAGAAATATGAAATATAAGATGGACTCCCCATAACCTCAGTGGTTGAGCCAACATGTATACAACTGGACCTACAAACTCAAGAACCTCAAAGCGATCAATATACAAATGGTTGATTTTGCCCCTATTGTCAAAAACTTATGAATCCCTTAACGGGAGACACCTTTAGTAAAACTTGCTCACTAACCTTGAAATCGATGTCTCATACCTTACGATATACATACTCTTTCTTTCTGACAACATGGTCTAAATAAACCTTACTTTATCTTGATCCTCCTTTACCAAGTTAGCGCACAATATTTTGACATCACAATCCTTAAACCAGCCATTTAGTGATCCACACTTTCTTCCATAAAGTGGATAAAATAGTGCCATATCAATGCTGGAGTGGTAGCTATTGTTGTTTGAAAACTAAAAAAAGACGATACTTGTCCCAATGACCACCAAAATCAATCATGTGGGCCCTCAATATATCCTCTAGCTCATGATTCATCCTATCTGATTACTTGTATATTTGAGGATTAAAAGTCATGCTAATCTTAAGCTTGGTGCCTAACTCCTCATGCAACCTATCCCAATATTTGGAAGTATACTTTTCATATATATAAAAAATATTTCACATGAAGTCTTATTATCTCTCTGACATATATTTTATCTAAGTATTGAGAGATATAGTCTAGATGAACCAGCAAAAAATGAGAATATTACATCAATCACTCCACTATTACCCAAATGGAGTCATACTTTTCCAAAGTCTTAGGAAGACCTACTACAAAATCCATAGTGATGTGCTCTCATTTCAACATAGGTATAGGTATTCTCTAAAACAACCCTATAGGCTTTTGATGTATGTACTTCACCTATTTAAAATTTTGACACTTAGACACATAATATGTTATATCCCTCTTCATCTTAGGCTACTAATAATGTTGTCTCAAGTTATGGTACATTTGGTCATACTGGGATGAATAGATTATTCAAACCATAGGCCTTTAAAAGTACATAGTGTATCAAGTCATAAACTCAAGGAACATATAGCCTTATCTTAAACCATAATATCTCACTCACATCAAAGGTGGCATCCTCTACCTTCTTACTTACCACTTTTTTTAGAGTGCATTCAACCTTTCGGCCTCAAATTTCTTGTCCTTAATCTACTCTAAAAATGTTGACTTTACCCCAGTAGTATCCAACACTCTATCCATTTTTGAGGCCCCAAAATGCATGCTCAAAGATGTTATAGTTTAAAACTCTCTAACTAAAGGTCGCCTAGACACCCTCAAGAGCGACTAACTATCCATACTTACAGCTTTTTGGCTCAATTATTTGTCCACCACGTTAGTCTTTACTCAATGGTAGTGAATAGTAAAATCATAATCCCTTAATAATTCCATCTACTTTCGCTTCCAAAGATTTAGATCCCTTTGAGTAAATATGAACTACAGGTTAAGGTTATCTGTGAAGACCTCACACTTGACACTATAAAGATGGTGTCCTCTAAGAATAAGCAATGAGATTCCTATCATTCATTAACATAGAATCCATTCCCAAAAGTGAAAAATCACAAATCATTTAAAAGACCTTACCTTTAATTGATAACCAATGGATAAGCGCAGTAGTCAAGGGCGTCTTAAGCTTTTGAAAGATCTCCTCTCATTGATCTAACCAAACAAATGGCACTTTCTCCAAAGTCAAACTTTTAAAGTGTGCTTCAATCAATGCAAAGTTCTTGACAAACCTACAGTTATAACTATCAAGATACACAAATCTTCTTACCTCGGTCACTAAACTAGGCCGAGTCTTGTTTTTAAGTAACTTAATCTTTTGGGGATCCACTATCACCCCTTTTTTAGAAACCACATGACCCAAGTAGACCACTGAATATAAGAAAACTCAACAAGTAGTTGCTTCTCCCTTTGAATAACTAAAACTATGTAAAGGTGACTTGCATGTTCTTTTTTATTCTTAAAGTGGAACAGAATATAATCAATAAACACCGTTACAAAAGAATCCAAGAATTATTTAAAGATACCATTCACCAAGATTATATAGGTTGTAGGAGCATTATCTATCTTAGAAGACATCACAAGAAACTTATAATTTCCATACCAAGTTCTGAAAGTAGTCGTATGTCCTTTTGGTCTTATTTTCAATTGATGACAACCTGTCTAGAAACACTAATTTGCTTTATAACTAGTAACGCAAATCATCTATGAAAGGCAAGGGATATGTATTTCTTATTTTAACCTTACTTAGTTGTCTATAATCAATGTACATCCTCAAGGTACCATCTTTCTTAAAAAAAAGGACTGAAGAACCCAAAGATGAAATACTGGGATGAATAAAACCCTTTCAAGTAGTCCTTATAATTGAGCTTTGAGCTCTCTTAACTCTACTTTCTTTCAATAAGGAGGAATTTATATATGGAGATTGCCCAATCTAAGTAAATATAGAAATTAATATCTCTATCAAGAGGCATCGCCGATAGATCTGAAAGTAACACATCCTAGAATTCGAAAACTACCAAACTGACTCTATAGAAAAGGACCCCAAACATACATCCTAAAGATGGGATAAGAATGCTAAACACCCCTTCCCTACAAAATTTTTGGCCCAGAAAAATAATGTAATTCTCACCATCTTGGCCTTATACGCTCTCGCCCACTGTAGTTTATCCTTTTTAGGGATAGTTAGAGTCATTGTCTTAGCATTATAGTTTATAATAGTATGATATGGAGATGACCAGGTCATACCAAGAATTATATCAAAGTCTAATAAATCCATAATAATTAGGTTTCCTAAAGTTTAAAAACCTGCAAATAACACTACACAAGAATGGTAAACATGGGATACTTCCACAGACTAACTAACTGGGGTAGACATAAAAACATGGTAATCAATTACATCATACGGTAGATTCACACCAACCAAAAATTAAAAACATAAAGAAAAAGTACACTCGGGATCAAATACAATAGAAGCCATTTGGTCACAATTAGAAATAGTACCTGTGATTACCACATTAGAACCTTGGCATTAGTCTTTCCCAAAAATATATAGCAACTAGCCCAATCATCAATCTAAGTTAGCTTCTTCACCGACTATGCTCCTCCCTCTGTATTGCTATTTCCTCTACTACCCCAAACACATATTTGATTTCCCCTTCCATCCTATAGATGACCCTTGCCATTGTCTCATCCATTTTTACTCGCTAGAGCTATAGCCACCTAAGCATTTTTAAGTCTAACAAGACACTTCCTCTTAAAGTGACACACAATACCATAATGGTAACTTCCTCGCTCAATAAAAGATAGCTAGCAGAATATTAATAAGCCCTCTGGACCCTAACAATCTGTTGGTATAAAGAAATATTAGCTGGAGCCATAGTATAAGCTAGAAAGGTTGACTGAAAAGGATGGGCCGAAAGGCCAGTTGGCTAGGCCCTTAGATTATAACCCACTAAAATTCCCAATATTGTCAGACTTCTTAGCTAATATTATAGCCTAACTCATTTGAGTTACCCTCTCCAACTACATGGTTATAAAATTTATTGAACCTTATTCCTATAGAAGTCATATGCACAAACAAAACCTAAAAATTATAATTCAAACCCTTAAAAAAGAGGTGAATCCTCTCATTCTCAGTAGTCAACAACTGAATAGCATAGATAGCTTAGGAAAATAACGTAGCCACATTGGTCGTATCTAACATGTCACCCTACTCCAAATCTAAGAACTAATGCTTCTTGAAATCTGATGTGATGGTTTCTCGACCACACATTTGAGTGTTTTAATTTGGAATAATTTAAAGTTCTAAGAAACTTGTATTTTTTTAATAGTATTTTCATTAATTATGAAGGAAAAGTCATGGTTTGAGAAAACTAAAGAAAAAAGAATAAAAAGTTGTTTTGGTGACTAGAGGTGCTATGTTGTCAGCTAAGTAATATGTTATCAGCTTAACCGTTAGCCTGAAGTAGGGTGTGAAGATTTAAGTGATGAATATACTGATAAACCATTAACAAAGTTATAATTCATCAGCTTCATCATCAACCAGAGACAAAATTTAGTTATTGAAGAACTTAGTTGATGAATTGACTGACAAGCTATCAACTAAGTGATAAGCCCTCAATATTGTTGTCAAATGTTGCGCAAAATTATTGCAATTTGAATTTTAATGTTTTAATTTTAAGGATGTAAATAGTAGCTTTAAGGTTTTCCTTAGCACCTTGCACTATTTCCAGAAATCGTTAGTGTATGCTTTTGGCATTGAAGTTTTGAATTTATCTTTTGTTTATGTTTTGGATAATTTTGGTGAAACTTTGAAAGAGACAACATTTGATTTATTTTTTGTATGAATTACTCTTTTGAAGTAGGCATTAATCTTTTGAAATATCATTTATAATCATGAGGAACTAAACCCTACAACTAGAGTTGTGGGAGATAGATTAATATTTTGCTTATTTCTTAATTTAGGATAGATTCATGTGCTTGTGGGATTCATATTGATGATTCTGCTGTTTTAATAGTTTTTTATTGGTTGCAAACAATTGAACATGCCTTATGTTAGTCTGTTTAAAGCAAGAAATTAATTAAAGGTTGTGAATTATCAACGAGGAATTAGAAAAATGAATTGTCCATCCAATGGTTAATGTTGTAACAAGATTAATCAACTCAAAATAAAATCAAGATTAATCAACTCAAAATAAAATCAATGAGAATAGAAAGTATCCCTAAGTTGAGGGACATATCTAAGTAGGTTGAAAACACTTAGATAAACTATAGACATTACTAATTTGGCGTTTCCCACAAGTTATGAGAATCATACCCCATAATTGCTATTTAATAATTATATTAATCATAGCGATCACAACTCTAGTTTGAATTCATTCTTGATTTGAGATTCCACAAAATTAACTTTGAGTTTCTAAGCAAAACCAAAATGTTTGCTTTAAACTCTTATGATAAAAAAAACTTCATTTAAAAGAAATTGTTGCATATTAGTCAATCAAATCACAAATCATCTTAATCAACACCACATTCCTTGTGGGATTTGACCCTAAGATAGTTAAGTTATATATTTGACAACCTCTGCTTATGCTTTAAAATAGAGTTTTAATTTGGGCATTTAAAATTTCAGCACCATTTCAGAGGAATATGGGTGTCAATTATTGATATGTGTCTTAATTGATTCTTATTTAAGTTTCCAAATTTTACTTTTAATTGTTATTTTTGATAATTGAAGGATATTTATTGTGAATTTCATGAACCCAGTGGTCAGGAGAGCCATTATTAACTTTCAACCTGGAACTGCAAAGAATAGGAAGCATGGTTGAACAATAAGAGGCTGCAAAACTTTTTGCTTTTGAAAATGCATAGGATAACCAATAGAATGTTGAAATACCACGATGTGTACCGAATATAAATGATAAGGACTTAGGTGATGATGAGTTGGCTTACCCTCTAGAAAGACAATGGGATGAAAATATCATACAAGCAAATAAAAATTAGCAAGAAAGAGGTAGATTACATCAACATCCTAAAGTGTAGTTTGCTTTAGAAGATGATGACGATGCTGATTTTTATGGAATTGGAGCTATATGAGAAATTATCCCACCACCATTGGCTCCTGGGGTAAAATTTAATATCACGAGTATGATGATCCAGCTTCTCAACTTGAAGGGGTTATTTGGTGGATTGCCTGGGGATGATATTAATCTATATTGGGTTAACTTCATCAACATTTTCTAGTCATTTGACAATCCTAGAGTTGAAACAAATTCTATTCATCTGAGACTATTTCCACTATCTCTGTCTAGGAGGCAACTTTATAGCAAAATGAGCTCGCACTCAATTCAATAAAAAAATAAGAGGCAGCTGAAAGGAGCTTTCCTAAAAGGTTCTTCTTTCTTCTAAGATGTTATTGTTGAGGGCTGAGATCAGCTACTTTATGAAGACACATAATAAGGCCTTGCACGAAATATGGATGAGGTTCAAAAAAAGGATAATGGAATGTTTGAACAACAAGCTAACTTATAAATATTTAATGGAGATGTTCTATAAGGTATTGAAATCAAACACAAAGCCAACCATAGATAATACTGTTGCAGGAGCTTTCATGGATCTCACCTTTTATGAGGCTATAAAAATATTAGAAAAATGACAAAGATAAGTATATTTGGCATACTAGGGATTATGAGATAGCAAGTAATACTTATTCTATTGGGATGTCAGTGGAGCAACACTGAAGAAAAAAAAACAGGTCTAAGATATGGCTCACATAAAAACACAAATGGATTTTCTCATAAAGAATTTACTTTTAGAAAATGTAAAGAAGGTTAAAGATGGGGCGGGTCACATAGTAGATAAACCAGATCTGATTTTGAGGATGACGCAAACTATCAAAATAACCAGGGAGTTTTTGGGCCAGTGTCCAAGGAAGTCAATGTCAAAATTATTATCATAAATTTTTTCATAGAGATCATGACCAAGGAAGCTGGAAGAACAAGAATGATAAGAGTGGATTATATTTACTACTTGGGAGTTATGATAATACTATAAATAATTTTGGGAAGGTGTCTATGAAAGATATGATAGTCAAATTATAGAAAATAGTAAAGTGGAAAGATGCCAAAGTTAGGGAAATAAAGAGTGACTTGTTGACCATGAGTTAGTTAGATGAATCACACACCATATTTATTAGAGAGTTAGAGTACCAAATGAGCCAATTATTAGTAGTGTTCAATCAAAAAAGAATTGGGACTTTACCAAGTAACATAATTTAGAACTCGATGAATGATGGTTTGGTTATGGCTATTACCACTAGGAATGAAAACAAATTAATTGGTCTATCTCTAAGAGAACCCTCTTATATTGATGATGTAGAGCTAGAAGAGGAGATATATGATGTATCACCATTAAAGTTAAGAAGCTGGGAGATTTTGGAAAGAAGAGTGTACAAGTGGAACAACCACCTAATTTGAAATAGGTAAATGATGTAAATAAGAACAAAAAGATGGTGGTAGGGGCTTCTTTAACAAGAATTCTAAAGAAACCACCACCATTTCCACATAGATTCATAATGAAAGAAGACAAGGGTAAGTTTAGCAAATTCATTGATATGTTGAAGTAGTCGACAATAAATGTCCCATTAGTTGGTGCATTAGAGAAATGGTAGAATATATTAAATTTTTTAAGAAAATTATGATGAAGAAAATAAAAGTTAACTACAAGCCTTTAGACAATCTTCATCATAGTAGTGTTGTTAATACTAGATCATTCGTGCAGAAGAAAGTTGACTCGAAATCCTTCACTATCCCATGTACAATTAAAGTGTTTAGCTTTCCTAAAGCGTTTTGTGATCTTTGAGCATGCACTAACCTTATGCCATTATCGGTTTTCAAATAATGGGGTTTAGGAACTCCTAAACCAACTACAATGCAACTACTGATAGCAGACCAGTCGGTGAAAAAATTGGTGGGGATTCCATATGATGTAGTTATGAAGGTGCCCAGTTTTGTATTTCCTAGAGACATTGTAATTCTTGATTGCAATATGGAATTCGAGGTACCTATAGTTTTGTGTAGGTCGTTCATAGAAACTAGGAGAGTGCTAGTTAACATAGAGGTAAATGAGCTAAAATTTAGGATCAATGATCAAGAAGTTAACTTTAACATTTATAAATCTACTAAGCAACTGAAAAAAATGAATGTAGTCTCAGTTATTGATGTTATTTAGGAAGATAATCTAATTGTACCAGTAGCTGAAGAAATATTGTATGACATTATTGGGAAACTAGTTGATCCAAAAGGGAAAAGTAAGAAAAAAAAGAGTGAGAGTGAAGAAAAAAAAGTGGTTGAGAAGAACAGAAAGAAGAAGGAAAGAAGATAGTTGAAAGAAGCACGGAAAAAGGCACACAAAATTGATTAACAAAGAGAAGAAGCATTGTTAGCTAAATCCATGGGGGCCTCCACAAGTGGACTACCCAAAGATTTAGGTATTACTGAGATAGTTAAGGGGTACTTTACTCTACCAACTACTATTGTTAGTGCACCAAAGAAACCTGATGATACCATTGAGGATCCTACTAATGTTGATACAGTTGCACACTTATAGTCACGTGACACAAATGCCTAGGGCACAATAGGTGTGTCCTCACCTATTCTCTTGAAATTTAAAATTAGTGCATTATGGGCAATACATGGTTATTGTTATGGATGTAGGGGTACTTGCAACCTAAAGGGTTTATTGCTTGTGTTCTATTCCCTTATACGCTATCTAGCGAACTGACATATTTAGTAGTTTTAGAAAAGTTTTATTATTATGTTTTATTTGTGTTTTGTGTATTATGTATGCAAAAAGAGCAGATGTGAATGGGTATCAAGTGTTGGTTTAAAGTTGATCCTATTTGAAAAATTATGGACCCATCAAAATCTATCTTTTTCTTGGATTGATTCTTAGTGGTACATAAGAAAACCATATCTATCAGTGCAAGCATACGAATATGACGATCTCTGCTTAAGGTTGAGTATTAATTGAATGGTCGGTGATGACATTGCAATTCTAAGACATGAGTGTGTGAGATCTTTGTACTATTTTCTTATGTTGTACATGTATCCAAAACTTTCCCAGGCCATTCTGTTAGGTTTCAAGTAGGTGCCTAAGAAAGGAGTACATGACATTATTTTAGGTAGTCCACTAAGATAAAATAAACAACCCAAAATATTATTAGTACATCCCCTTTTATCTTCATTTGATTCATTATATCAACCTTTGTTTCACAACCTAACCACCTTTTTACATTTTCATAGTTAAACCTTTATTTCTGCCGCAGTCCTCCCTTTGGACATCATACATATCAACTCAGGCAAATCGCCTATGTTAAGGGTAGCTATTGCAGATGCGATAATGATTTGAAGAGGGTAAAAAATATTTGTGAAAATATAATAAAATAAAATATTGGTGTGAAAGTTCTAAAAATACATCAAACTCAAGAAAGTTGTTGTACCAGGAAAGAGAAATGGAAGAAGCAAGAAAATGAATAAGCATGGATGAAGCTAAGTTGTGCAAATAAAAAGGGGGGCTAAGTCACTAATCCCAAATTTATCTATCCAGAACTTAAGACTTCAATACAAGAGAAGAAAGTCTTCTAGTGATCTTAGTTTAACAACTAAATGACCCAAGCAGAATAGTCAGGGCAATCCTATCGTATAGTAGGTGCATAATTTAAAACTTCTTTGTGAGGGTGAGAGATTGGATTTCTAGTTCCTAAAAGCAAAAAGTAATATTTGGTGCAGGTAAATTATTTCTTTTAGTGAGGGCATAAGAATAGTATTTGTGATTGCTGTCTTTTTGATAAAATACTCAAAGTATAGGTAGTGTTGTGTGTTTGAACTTTAAAGATAAGAATGGAATCTTGTTATTACTTGGCAATAGATCAGGTTTTCTTTAATGGGTTCGAGCTGAAAAATAGACATGCTATTCTATCCGTTGATGCTCGGTTGTGTGCATAGTAATATTATGTAGTTGTTTGAGGACAGACAACTGTTTTAAGTTGAGGATGTTGATGTGCTAGCTTCTCGACAGCACATTTGAGGCTTTTAACTTGGAATAATTTTAAGTTCTTAAGCAACTTGTGTTATTTTTAGTTGTATTTTGTTTAATTATGCAGTAAAATTCAAGGTCTAAGAAAACCAAAGAAAAAAGGAATAAAAAATTATTTTGTTGACTAAGGTGATAAGCTGCCAGCTAAGTGATTTGTTATCAGCTTAGCCATCAACCTAAAGTAGAGTATGAAGATTCAAGTAATGAATATACTAAAAAGCCATAAATTAAGAAATAATTCATCATCTTTATTATCAACTAGAGACAAAATTTAGTTGTTGCAGAACTTAGTTAACAACTTGACTGACAAGCTATCAACTAAGTGATAATCCATTGGCCTCATTGTCAACTGTTATGCAAAAGTTTTGTTGTTCGAATAATAAATTTTGAATTTTAAGGATATAAATAGCAGCTTTTAAGTTTTCCATGGAACCTTGGACTATTTCAAGAAAATGTTAGTTTATGTTTTTGGCATTGAAGTCTTGAATCCACCTTTTGATTAAGTTTTGGGTAATTCTGGTGAATCTTTGAAGGAGAATCACATTTGATTTTGTATTTTTTAATCATAACTCTTTTAAATTATGCATACATCTTCTGAATTCTCTTTTATGTTCATGAGGAACTAAACCCCACAATTAGAGTTGTGGGAGATATGATTAATATTTTGTTTATTTGTTTGTATAGGATAGATTTGAGTGCTTGTCAGATTGGCATTGATAATTTTGTTGTTTTAAAAGTTTTCAAACAACAGAACATGCCTTACATTAGTTTGCTTAAAGTATGAAGTTAATTAAAGGTTGTGAATTATCTTTTAGGATTTGAAAACATGAATTGTCCATCTAATGGTTATTGTTGTAACAAGATTAATCAACTCAAAATAAAATCAATGGGAATAGAAAGTATCCCTAAGTTTGGAAGAATTAGGGAACTTAATATCTAAGTAGACTAAAAAACACATAGATTAACTGTAGCTAGTGATAATTTGGTGTTTTCCATAATCCATGAGAATCATATCCCATAACTACTACTTAACAACAATATTAATCATAGAAATCACAACTCTAGTTTGAATTCATTACTGTTTTGAAATTCCACAAAATTAACTTTGAGTTTCTGAGCAAAACTAAAATGTTAGCTATAAAGTATTATGAGAAAACCCCTCATTTAAAGGAAATTGTTGACTACTAATCAGTTAAATCATAGATCATCTTAATCAACACCATAATCCTTGTGAGATTTGAACCCAACCTTATTGGTTTATATATTTGACAACGAGTTCTTACGCTCTCTAAAGAGAGTTATAATTCAGGCGTATCAAAATCTCAAAGAGCACGAAGCACATACTTCTCTAAGAATAAATCATGATATACTCCTAAGTTAACAAACTAATTTTTTTTAATGGGATTCTTACTATATCCTTCACCTTTACATACCCTCTTTCTTCAACAGAAAGGTCACGAACTCAACCCCATGTTTCTTCATAATCAATCAATAATGAACTCCCAACCATCTTCAGACTTGATACCCTAGAAGGTTGGAGGTTTCATCTTCAAAAATTTTATCTATATTTCATTTTCTGTAGCAGTCATCATCGAACCCAAAATCTGATGAGGGAAAGCATCGATCCCTACAACTTGATCCATTCTAGGAGCCATAGGATTTATTAGATAAAAAATTAGATCTTGAAAATTTTGTACTGTGGGTGTGGCTCTAGACACGACAAAAGTATTCAAAAAAGATAAAACTTGTTGAATAATCTCCTAGACATAGGGTATATTCCTAAAACCCAAGGTTTAGCTTCCACCTCAAGCTCCACTCCCTGCTCCCCTACTGCTTCATTTTTCTCAACATAATCCTAAGATGGGGGAGGTGTTACTAACCTTTCAAGGGTCTGGATAGAGGTTTCTTGAGTCCTACCGCTGGTGGGTATGGCTCATCCCCTCTTTCCCTAAATTTTCCCTCTCATACTTTCTCTTCTCTTTATGACTAGCTCAGTAGCTAGATTAGTCAGAGCACGGGTTGCTGGTTTGATTTTGTTGGACTTAGTATTCACTATTTATAGGCAATTGAATGAGGAATATTAGATACCAATTACGATCATTATATATAAATTGGAATACAGTTATTGCATGAAAAAAACAAGAATGATAGATTTTCTAAAATCCTATAGCCTCCAAAACAAAAGCATAGACGTCTCTATACCATTCTGCAAGACTCTACTGGACCCATTTGTAATAACCCTTAAGGTTATTTTTCTTATTTTTGCATATTTTTGTCATTAGATCTTTTCTACAGCTTTCCCAAATTATTTATGACTTGCTGGAGTAGATAGTTTGGTTACTGGGCAGTTTATTTGTTTTTTAGAGCCAATTCCCTGGTTTTAAGTCAATGTTGGTTCAAAATTGCCACTGGGAATGAAATTCTGTAAAACAATCCTGAATGCAAATTCTAACTATGCCAACAGCTGTAAAATATTTATTTTTGGCTAGGTGGACCTTTAGTTTGGGTTTCGAGGCACCCAAGCTTGTTTTGACCTATTGATCATAAAGTTAACAAAATGAATATAGGTGTGGGACCCAAATTTCATCAAAATGACCTCGAATTAAAAATATAATTGTGCCATTGAGTTTGGAACATCAGATTTTGTATGGTTCCATAGTTTTTTTATATACAAAGGACTTTAAATAAACACCAAGCACCAAGTTGAAGTCCATTTTTTATTTGAAAAAATCTAGTGCGCCAGGTTTCTTGTGCATTGCAATAGTAGATCTTTGGACCACAATCATGAATTGCTGTGATGTGGAGATGTTGTGATAGTAAAGTGGTTTTTCTATCGCTACTTATATGATAGACGAAGGATAGTGCCATCGCGAGGCCTCAATCGCGATAGTGATTCTCGAGGACCTGGACTGGGTATAAAAAGGACCCCTTTTTAAAAAAGTTAGTCATTATTTATCAATTTCTTGAGACCTAAAAACCCTAAAATAGTGTTAGAGTTTAAAATTGAAGCTTGTTGGTGATTGGGAAGCTAGATTAATTATTTTCGTGATTATCTTCCAATTTGAGGTAAGAATTCACCCTTTGGTAGATTTTATTGATTTCTTGCTCAAAACCCCAAAGTATTGAGAGTGTGATTTTATCCCCAATTTAGATTATTTTTCACCTATTTTTAAGTGTAATAATTCCTTAAGAATGTAAGAATGTTTGGTATGTTTTAGAAATGCGATTTACATAAGTAAGACCCATATGGGTTTTGTGTGATTTTTGGATCCGAAGCACAAGGGTGCAATATGGGTTTTGTTATTGTAATATTGGCAGTAAAATGTGTTTATTATAGATCGGAATCTTGAGGAGGTTTCACAAGAGGAAAAAGTTATAGTCTAGCGGTTCGTTGAGCTTTTTTGGTGTCGAGGTAGGCTAGGTTTATCCCTTGTTACTTTGAGATTTTTTATAGTATTCTTATGATATTGTGTTACATTTAGTATAGTTTTTAGGTATTGGAGTATAAAATGCATAACTTGCGTTAGTTGGACTGTTTAGGCTATCTTGAAACTATGGAGTTGAAACACTTAGCTTGTTTTCTTATGATTTAGGTGAATTAGACTCCAATACTCATATGTAGCATGACAATGACTTAGATTAATTAAATTAGGTAAAATGCTTTAATCACTCATGCTTAGGGTAAGATAGGTCTTTGTTGCTTAATCTAATATAGGTTTCCTTAGTTTCCTTTGGACATAGTTAAAGTAATTGAAAAAGATTTTCTACCTTAGGACTAATTATGGCTTGTTTAACATCTAAAAATAGATTTAGATACCTTAATGAAACTCAAGGATTAGACGTGGACTCTTAACCCACTTTAGGCTAAGACACATGATTAGTTTGGCAAACTTTTTACGCTCATTAAATTCTTGGAAATGTGTATTGAGGCCATATTGAGAAATATTGATACTTGATGGTTATGTTGGTTAATGTAAGGGTTGAAGCTCATTGATTATGTTATCATTAATCTTAGTAATGATACTTCTTATGATGTTGATTATATATATATATATATGGGGTCTAATTTCAGAAAATGATTATGTTGATTGATTATACACATATACTCAATTTGATTTTAGAGGATGATTATGGAAATATAGATTAGTATTTATCAGTTCAAGTCTGACTATTGATTATCATTACCAGTTCGAGTATGACTATTGGTTATTTACTGGTTTAAGTCCAGTTATTGATTATATTAACTGGTTTGAATTTTGATATGCATATTATGCTATAACGATATAATTCTTATAGTTAACGACATCTAGGTCTAAGATTCAAAGTTGCAATTTGACTAAGTTGGAAAATAAGGAATTGGTTATAATATGGCATGAGATAAATGAACTTTAGTTGTAAAATGACTAGTCGACAAATAATGGTTAGTTCATAAATGATAACTAGTCCATAATTGAATTAGTAAAAAGAGATGGATAGTTAATTAAAATACTAGTTTATAAATGATGATAAGGTTTCCATATGTTGGTAAATCATAGAATGATTGTTAAATAACATGTTGGTTATTTGTAAGCGATGAATGGTTGCTTTATCCTATTTTTGGGTGTACTTTTTAGGCGTATGGGAGTCTGTGATGAGTGATTTATTTTTCATACCAATAGGGGTATGTGAGTTTATTTATTGTGGTGACTGTATGTGTTGATGATTTATGTTATTTTATTATTTGATTCATTTATTTATCTGTGCACATCGATGTTGGAGCTATTTCTAGAGCATTTATTGTACCCTAACTTAGTTAAGTTATCTTGTATTTTATCACACTTATATTATGATTTAGCTTTGTTGGCCAATGATGCCTATTGAGTACCATTTTTTATATACTTATGCTACACTTTTGTACCTTTTTGGTGTTATTCATTGATTTGTGTTATGTTGATATTTCAAGAGATAGGGTAAGCTCTTCAATTTTGAGTCATCCATTTCCCTTAATCTTTTATATCCAGTCTTTTTTATCAAGAAAAATATTGTTGACAATTCTACATCTTTAAGTTGTAATAATATTAGATGCCTATCTACTGGCTCTACCAAGTCGTGGGATGGTATCTTGTTTTGACTATTTTATCTATTAAGAAATCCTTATTTACTCATAAGTGTGATATTTATTTTTGGCATAAGATTGGGTATTTTCCACTAAGTTGACTCATTATGTTTAACTCTGGGTTACGTGTTGGCTCACTTACTAGCAGGTTAGAGTAGGTTTCATCATGACTTGAAAATTAGGTCATGGCAAGTTGGTATCAAATCCTAAGCTATATTGATATTGTTGGTACAAGAGCAAATGACTAGTAGAGTCATACAGATCAGAATGATGTCATTTGTTTCCTATTTTTAGGAGGCTATAGGACATTCTTAGGAGTTCATCACTTCTTTTACTCATATCATGCTAAGAGTATGGGTTATTTTGTAGAGTATTCCTTTGACATCATTCTTTCAATGATAGCTAGTACATGTGCTACCGCTGTACTAGATGAGGGTCCCAATATAATGCCTAGGGATCCTACTTCTATTTATAGATGACCTAGAGGTCATGGACAAATGCATGACATATTCTCTGCTAGGTTCCATGTTGGGCCACTTTTTCCAGGACTTATTCCCACTCTGGAGCTAGCAATTTTTTTGCTCCATCCAGTGGTGGGACAGGGACCAGCCTAGGCAACACAAAGGTTTATTTCTTCTCCAATGCTCAGAAAGGCATTGGTTCAGCATTTAGAGATAGTTGGTGGTATGTCATACAATAGTGCTCAGTCTACAAATTAGAGTGCTACTGAGGCTGGGGTACACCCTATCGCTATGGATCATAGAGTTGAGGCTTATCCTTAACTAATAATTTCTTAGATATTGGTTGCTCGCCTCCTATGTCTTCTAAGAGATAGAGCATCTCTAGATTCTAGACTAGTTCGATATTCTTCCTTGTCATGGACTCAGAACTCTAAGATGTTCTGGGATAAGTAGATGCCTGGCAGCCTTAGAGATCATTTGAGAGATCAGTTCTATTAATTAGAGCAGGGCTCTATGATAGTTGCAGAATGTGAGGCTCAATT
This sequence comes from Capsicum annuum, assembly GCF_002878395.1. Classification (NCBI taxonomy): domain Eukaryota; kingdom Viridiplantae; phylum Streptophyta; class Magnoliopsida; order Solanales; family Solanaceae; genus Capsicum; species Capsicum annuum. The sequence continues at coordinate 90,089,957 of NC_061114.1, read as the reverse complement.
TCATGAATTGCCTAGGCATGCAACTTTTATTCAAGATACTATGTATGAGAGAGTTTGTTGCTCATTTTGAGGATTGAGAATTCCCTTTCATCTGTCTACTCAGAGTTTATTTGTTGTGAGTAGGTAATTTTGTTGGGTGTCGAATCCTGCATAGATGATAGAGGAGATGAATTATGAGGCCTAAGGGGGAAAAGATATGAGTCCTAGATATCAGGATAGTTTTCAGTGGGAGCCTTAGTACTTCCCAATTCAGAGGTAGTAGTTTTTATGATGGGTATTCTCTACGTCCATCCTATCAGCCTTAGAGTCATTATAGTCAGGATAATTCAGGAGCTCTTTTTATTACTGACAGAGGCCAGTCTAGTGCCAGAGATTACCCTGGCTAGGGTAGCAGTCATTCTTTGAGGGTTTCATCTTCTCCCCATTCTAGTTGTGTTGGTTATTCTATGTTGCTCAAATCTATTAGTTTTGGTTTAGCTTTGAAAGTGTATTATCATTGTAGATCTCTTTGTCATTATTCTAGAGAGTGCCTTAGTCGATGGGTGAATTTTTTTAGCTCAGGATATTTTCCATATTAGAACATGTTATCCCTCGGCTTGAGATGGTTCTCATAGTTGTATGGGAAGTTTCTAGGGTACTCTAAGAGGTTCTCAAGCAGGAAGGACAAGAGGTTGGTCAGATGCCCATCTAGGTGGCGATCGTGGTTAGTTGTATGTAGTACCTGCTAGATATGAGACTGAGACTTCAGATGCTATTGTGATAGGTATGATTTTGTGTGCCACAAATTGTCCTTGCTTTAGTTGATTTTAGGATCCACTTATTCTTATATATCTGCTTATTATGAACCATGGTTGGTGTTTTCTTTTGATTAATTAACCATTCCAATGAATTTATCTTCTCCCATGGGTGATTCTTTAGTAGTGGATCGAGTTTTTAGATAATCTATTATGACTATTAGTGTTGTTGATATAATTATTCTTGATATGGTGGATTTTGATTTGATTGTGGGCATGGACTGGTTGCCCGAGTTTCTTACGATTATGGATTTTTAGAAAAAATGTTACCTTAGCCATGCCTGGAGTATCCCTAGTCTTGTGGCAAAGAGAGATTACATGTGAGCCAATGGGAATTATTTTTTATATTCATGCTAGGAGGCTTATTTTGAGGGATTACGAGTCTTATCTTACTTATATTTATGATATTATTGTGGAAAGTCTATCGCTTGAATCTATTCTTATTATTTTTGAGTTTCCTGATGTGTTTCTTACTAACCAACCTATTGTTTCTCCTATATATTAGAGTTTTGCGTTGATTTTGATCTTGGCACCTGACCTATTTCAATAGCACTTAACCGTATGGCTTTTTTTAGAGATTAAGAAGTTGAATTCAAGACTTTAGGATCTTTTTGGTAAGGGTGTTATTAGACTGAGTATGTCTTTTTGGGGATCTCCTATATTGTTTCTGAACAAAAAATGTGGCTCCATGCACATGTGTATTAATTAGAGGTAGTTTAATAAGGTGATGGTGAAGAACTGTTATCCTATACCTCGCAATGATGAATTGTTTGACCAGATTTAGTGTGCAGCAGTGTTTTCTAAGATTGATTAAAGTTCTGGTTACCATCAGTTAAGCATTCTAGATGAGGATATCCGAAAGACAACTTTTAGTACCTGTTATCATCATTTTTTATTCTTACTGACGTCATTTAGGTTGACTAATGCCCCACCTGCATTCATAAATTTTATGAATCAAGTATTCAGGTCTTATTTGGATTCCTTCATAATTGTGTTAATAATGATATCCTTGTGTATTCGAGGAGTAGAGAGGAGCATGCATAATATTTAAGGATCATACTTTAAACTTTGAGATCATTTTTTTGCTGAGTTCTCTAAGTATTGTTTTGGGCTTGAGTTGGTGACATTTCTTGGGCATGTGGTCTTAGAGAAGGGTATTATGGTAGACCAAGCTCAGATTTAGGCAATTTGTGATTGGGCTATACCAATATCTCTGACTGAGTTTTGTAGCTTCATTAGTTTAGATAGTTATTATAGATGTATCATGGAGGTTTTGCTACTATTTCAGCCCCTATGACCAAATTGACTCAAAAAAAGGTTCGTTTTTGATATTCGGAGGAGTATGAGTCGAGCTTTGTAAAGATGATGAATTTTCTCACTTTAGCTACTATTTTAGATTTTCCTGTTGAGGGTGAGGGATTCAATGTGCTTGTGATGCTTTTAGAGTTTGTCTAGGTTGTGTATTGATACAGTAGATTCATATTATTGCTAATGCTTCTAGACACTTTAAGGTGCACGAGTGAAACTACCCTACTTATGACATGGATTTTCCAATTATAGTTTTCTAACTAAAGATTTGGAGGCATTATCTTTATGGTATGCATTGTGTGATTTTCATCGATCAATATAGTATTCAACATCTTATAACCTAGGGGGAGCTTAATGCTAGGCAGCTTAGATGGATAGAGTTTCTTAAGGATAGTGATATTTCCATCATGTATCACCAGAGCTAGGAAAATATGGTAGTAGTGCTTATGTTGGAAGGTAGTGAGTATAGGTAACTTGGCTTTTATTTTAGTTTCTCAGAGGTCGTTGGCAAGGAAAATCCAATCCTTAGCCAATTTGATGGTTTACCTTGATATTTTAGATCTTAAGAGGATTTTAGCTAGTGTAGATGGGAGGTCCTCTATATTTGAGCTGATTCAAGATCATTAGTTTGAGGATAGTAAGCTTCAGTTCCTTCGTGACCAGGTATTATTTGTTCAGTTCGATAGGAAAACTATTGATCCAAAGAATAGTTTAAGATTTGATGGTTGCATTTGTGTTCTGAGGATCAATGACTTGATTCAGTTGATTTTTCACGAGGCTCATAGCTCTAGATATTTTATTCATCCTGAAACCGCCAAGAAGTATAGAGATTTGAGACAACATGTTTGGTAAAGCGGTATAAAGAGAGATATGGAAGATTTTGTAGCTCATTACCTATGTTACCATCAACTAACGGTCGAGCATCAACGACTAGGTGAGTTGATTCAGAGGTTTCCTATTTTTGAGTGGAAATGGGAATGGATAACCATAGATTTTATTAGTGGTTTGCCTCATACTTCCCATGGATTCGATGGTATTTAGGTTATTATAGATTGTTTGACCAAGTCAGCACATTTAATCCCTATTTAGATGTCTTTCAGAGCTGAAATATTAGCCCATATCTACGATTCGGAGATAGTCTATTGCATGGTGTGCCCATTTCTATTATTTTAGATTGTAGTTTTGTATTCACTTTGAGATTTTAAAGAGTGTTTCAGGAGGACTTGGGTGCTCAGGTGGATCTTAGTACAATATTTTTTCCATAGATAGATGGTCATTCGGAGCGAACTATTAAAATCTTTAAAGATATTCTCCGAGCCTTTGTTATAGATTTTGGAGGCTAGTGGGAGCACAAAACACCCTAGTTTCTGGACATTAGAAAATTTCCTTAAATTCTGGTCTCTAGACCCACTACGAATCATGGGTACGAGCCATATGTTAGGCTACAAATGGTATGGTCCAATCGTATACTGATTAGCGTTGGTTGGTCGGAAGGAATTTAGTTACTGGAATAGATACAACTTAGGGGTTCAAGTCATATTGATGGTTTCGAATTATTTGGTTCCTCAACTTAATCTTAGAGTTGGTTACTTAGGTTGGATCTGAGTACGAGTGGCTCACCATGAGCCGTAAGCCAGGGTATGAGTTGTACCTAGGACTCGTATGGTGGGCAGTGTTTAAATCTTCCTTTATTGTAAATCTACTAAGGGTACGGATGAAGGGTATGAATTATATGCGGTCAATACTACTTGGTTGGATGAGTCATATGCTGGACAATGCCTGATCCAAGGGTTGAACCCAGTATACGAGTGGAGGATACCAATCGTATCAGTGGGTAAGACTCGTGTGGGTAAGTCGTATCCGCATGACGGGATTTTGGTGCAACAAATGTGGGGGTATTTTTTATATTTTCACACTTATCCTAATATGGTGCCATGACTTCTAACGTATGTGGGAGGTTATATATCCTATTATACCTATCATTAACAGTTAGATACTCTTCTAAAACACTCCATAATTCTCTCAAGTGCTTTTGGCAAGGGGAGCTAGGGTTTCAACAAAAGGATCATTTTGGGGCTTGTCTTGGTGATTTCTTTTTGTCATTATCTTGGTTTAAGACATGTTTTCTTCCTTTTTTTTAATTAACTAAACGGATCGCTTTTATTAATTTTTTCATGATTTCATTGATTGTATGAATTTGGTTTTCAAATATGATTTGGGGATTTTGATATTAAATTGTTGGTTATGGTTTCCCATATTTTTAATTATACTTTTATGTGCATTAATGGTGGTTCTGGATAATTGGATTTCATGGGAATGGTTTAATGGTAATTGGAATTGGTTTTGGTCATATTATGCCACCAATGTGTTTGACAAAACGCTTATAAATATATGTTTATTTCATTAACTACTTTAATTGAAGTCTTGAATGTTTTAAAACTTAGTAAAGGTATTATGCATGGTTTAAATGGTTTGGAATGGAAAATGCTAATGGTTATGCTTGTTGGCAATATGGAAGTCTCTCAAGTGGTTTATTATGGTAAATGGAAAGGCACTTGAATGTCCCCTTGAACCTATTAACAGTTGGCTATGGATGATACTTGCTAGACAAGGTTTGTATGATGATACCAATATCAATGTCCTTGGTTAATAAATGGATAATGGCTTAAGTTTGGCAATAATGGCGGGAGGTGTAGCTAAGCTGAGAAAGGTGGAGGTCATAGGGGGACCAAAATTAGAAACTTATATTTGTCGATATGAGGTTGGTCAAGGTAGCTGTGTGCATGATGTTAGACTATATTTAGAGGATATACTATTCATCCTAAGGGATACTTTGAAATTTATGTGGCTACACGCACTGGGGCCTTTCCCGCAGGGGAGCGGAACCTATATACCCCTGTGGGTGGTTTAGGATGGCAAAATTACACAACTGAGGTAAAGGTTTTAAAGGCATGCTAAACCTTTCTTCTTTTCCCATCATGGTTATATATATATATATGTATGTTTGTATGCATATGGATGATTTTACTTGGTTTTATAAATCTAGTTATTTTATCCTTAACCTGAGATAGTTCTAATGGTCACTCACTAACCCCTTCTACAGGAGGTTTTATACCCACGCTATGAAGGAACCAACTATTCTACTTCTCCTACATGGTGATTGACTTGGGATCAGCACTTGGACTAAAGTTGTGAGCTTTCATCCTTTTGAAAGGCTTTATTTTATGTTATGGTTAGTTCTACATATTTTGGTTTTATTTTGGATATTGGTGTTGGCTATGGTTGGGGGCATGTCCTAACCAAATTTTCACTAATATTTGGTTAGAGGGTTTGTTGTACTTCTACAGGTTGAAATGGGTGGGATAGGTATAGGTGTAGCCTTGGCATTGGAATAAGCATGGAGGATGGAATTATTGGACATAATTTCTTATTGTTCTGTCATATTATATTTTAGGACTAATTATATCATGTTTTAGGAATGTCTTTGCTTATGGCCTAGATTATGCCCCTTTATTGGTATAGTTTGGTATGGTTTGATGGTTGGTATAGGATGGTTGGAATCTATTGGGTTGGTCATGATCATGATCTTTCCTAAAGTCTTTGGGTTAGTTGTTACACTATCATGTTATATGCTTGGAATTCAGTCAACTCAGGACAGGCAATTACTGGTTGGGTTGGGTAATTGGGGTGGTCTTCGATCATGGAAAGACTTGGGATGCCCATTACGATAAGGCCCCAGGGTGAGTTATGTCAATTTGGTATCAGAGCCTAGGTTCATGGTCAATTAGAAGTCCACAAAACCATGTCGAGTAGAATCTCTTTTAGGGATGTGTAGAGTCCCACACTCATAATGGCGAGGCTATAAGGAATTTAGGAATGTTTCACTTTCTTGGTATTCTATTTTAAAGATTAGAATCTTAGTCCTTGAATCTTCTCTAATCCGTGTTCATTCGTATTTTAGTTCATGCCTCATAGATCTAGAACACAAGGAAATTCTTCTATCCCATCTAGGGGTAATGCAAAAGGGCATCCTATTTCTGGGGTTCATCTTTCACCTCACGATCTTATCCCTAATAGTTGTGGAGTTCCACCGATTGCTACTAGTGCTCCTCAAGGCGAGGTGACTAATGCAAAATTTTGTAAGTTATTCATACTATTGATAAATTAATTGCTAATCAAGATGAGCAGTATGTGTCTAGCTGTTTGTTTGCTGAGGATGCACGGGTTGACCAATTTATTAAAATGAGTCCTCCTAATTTTTTTGGAGTGAAGGTAGAAGAGGATCTATAGGGCTTATTTGATAAAAAGGAAAAGATATTTCTGGTGATATTGGATATCAATGTGGAGGGGGTAAACTTTGCAGCTTATTAGCTCAAATATATTGCATATCTATGGTATGAATAGTTGACAGGGATAGAGGAGATATGGAGGAGTCATCCTTATGGGATGCCTTCTCTAGTACTTTTCTAGATTATTTCTTTCCCTAAGAGTTTAGGAAACAAAGAGGGTGGAGTTTGTGAACCTCAATAAAAGGGAGAATTCCCATCAACGAATATGCCTTGAAGTTTCATCAATTGTAAAGGTAAGATCCTAATTTGGTGGATGGCATGTGGGCTAGAATGAGGAAGTTCACTTCTGGGTTGAATTGGGATTTGATTTTGGAGAGCAAGATTTCCTTGTTCATTAAGGGTATAGACATCTCTAGGATGACTGTTCATATACAACAAGTAGAGGATGAATAAAGAAAGCAACGGAGTTTAGGGATAGACAAGGTAAGAGGAGTAAGTTTTCTTACCAGGGAGGTGCTCAGTCTCAAGGTGGTCAAGAAGGTATAAAATATTAGAAAAAAAATAGGGGAGTTCTGGTTTCTACTCTACTGCTAGTGCTCCTTACCAGTCAGGCGATAGGCATCATCATAGTGGCGACAATTTCTGGGCGCAGGGTGCCTAATCTCAGGCAAGCGGAGGTCAGTCAGTTTTTTTTCCCTCCTTATCGGTTCTGTAGTCGTCCTCATCGGGGTTACTATGATAAAGAAAAGGACAAATGATTTAACTATGTCCAAAAATGCCATTGTCTTAGGGATTGTCTAGTTAATAAGGTTGCTACAGGGTCAAATTATATTCCTGTCGCTTCATTTTCTGCTCCTACACCTGATGGTGTGGCATCTGCTTCTATTACTGCTTATGGTTTAAGTTTTGTTTGGAACAGATTGTATGCTTTGACATCTCGACAAGAATCCGAGGTATGACCTGATGTCGTTACTAGTACGTTATAGATTTACTCTTGTAACATATGTTGTTTTCCTAATCTGGGGCCCAATCTATCTTCTGCAACTCCTTTTGTGGATATATCTTTTGGTTTTTATCTGACATTTATTTTTGATCAATTTTTTATTTCTACTATAGTAGGTGACTCGATTATTGCTAAGAGTGTCTATAGTGGGTGTGTGGTATCTGTTGGTGGCAAACAGACCTTGGTGGATCTGTTTGAGTTAGATATGGTAGAATTTGATGTTATTCTGGGGATGGGTTGGTTATACTCTTGTTATGCGTCCTTGGATTTTTAGACCCATAAGGTTATCTTTAGGTTCCCTGGTGAGATGATTATAGAATGGGAGGGTGTTTCTTTAGCTTTTAGGGGGAGACTCATTTCTTATCATAGAGCTCAGAGGTTAAACTCTAAAGGGTGTCTTTATCACTTGGTCTAGGTTAAAAATTCTAACTCAGAAGGTCCTTCTTTCTAGTCAGTTCCAGTGGTCAATGAGTTTCAAGAGGTCTTTTCAGATGATCTTCCTTGTGTTACTCCATAAGGGAAATAGAGTTTGGTATTGATCTAATTTTGGATGCTAGTCCAATGTCTATTCCTCCATCTAGAATGGGTCCAACTGAGTTAAAGAAACTCAAATAGCAACTTAAGGATCTTCTAAATAAGGGGTTTATTCATCCTAGTATATTTACTTGGGGTGCATCGGTGTTGTAATGCACAAGAAAGATGGTTCCCTTGGGATGTGCATTGACTGTAGGAAGTTGAAAAAGGTAACGGTCAAGAACAAGTATCCTCTTCTAAGGATTGATGATTTGTTTGACCAGTTATAAGGTGACAAGTTCTTTTCTAAGATACATCTTCGGTTTGTGTACCATCAACTAAAGATTATGTAGGTGGATTTCCATAAGATGACTTTTTTTACTCGGTATGGGCATTTGATTTCTTGGTAATGTCATTTGGATTGACTAATGCTCTGGTGGTATTTATGGATTTAACGAATAAAGTTTTTTACTAGTAGTTACATCTCTTCGTTATTGTGTTCATTGATGACATTTTGGTTCATTCAAATGGTGAGTTGGATCATGTGAATCACCTCCGTCTGGTGTTGCAGACCTTAAAGGAACAATAGTTGTATTCCAAGTTCTCCAAGTGTGAGTTTTGGTTGAACGCTATAACTTTCTTAGGTCATATTATTTCTAGTTAAGGGATCATGGTAGTTCTGTAAAAGCTTGTTATGGTAAAGAGCTGGCGTAGACCTACCTCTCCATCTAACATTCAGAGCTTCTTGGATTTAGCCGGGTATTATAGGCAGTTTGTGGAAAGCTTTTCATCGATAGCTTCTCCTTTGTCTAAGTTAACTCAGAAGAAGGTTATGTTTTCTTGGTCAGATGCTTGTGAAGAAAGTATCAAGAATTTGAAGGATAGGTTAAATTCGGCTTCAATTTTTACTTTTTCGAAAGGCAATGATATGTTTATGGTTTATTGTGATTCATCTCAGGTAGGGTTTAGTTTTGTATTGATATAGCACAAGAGGCTGATTGCCTATTTTTCAAGGTAATTGAAGTTACATGAGAGGAATTATCCTACTCATTATTTTGAGTTGTTTCCAGTTGTGTTTGCTTTTCAAATATGGTAGTATTATTTATATGGTGTTCACATGGATATTTTTTCTAATCAGAAGAGTCTATAGTATATTTTACTCAGAAAGAGCTTATCTCTAGCAGAGGAGATACCTTGAGCTTCTTAAGTATTACAATATAAGTCTCCACTATCACATAGGTAAGGCTAATGTTGTTACTATTGCTCTTAGCAGGGTATCCATGGAGAGTTTAGCTCATGTGGAGGAAGGGAAGCGGTAATTGGTGAAGGATATTCATCGCTTGGCTAATCTTGGATTTCACCTCTTAGACTCCAAGAATAGTGCTTTGGTGGTGCAAGAAGTGGTTCGATCGTATCTTGGTGCAGAGATTAAGCAAAAGCTAGTATAGATCCAATTTTGATAAAAATCAAGAGTGATGTGGTTGGGCAAAAGGTAGTGGTATTTAACATCAATGGTAATGGTACTTACAGTACCAAGAGAGGTTGGGTGTTCCTGATGTTGATGGGTTATGACAAATGATTTTGGCAGAGGCATAAGAGTAGCGCTATGCTGTTTATCCCGGCTTGACTACGATGTACCATAAAATCAAAGATATCTATTAGTTAAATGGTATGAAGAGGGATGTGGTTGATTTTGTGGCCAAGTGCATGGTGTGTCAACAGTTAAGGTTGAGCACATTAGGACAGAAGAGTAGTAACAAGAAATTGATTTTCCCAGATTGAAGCAGGAAGTGACCGATATGGACTTTATTATAGGTCTTTCTTGGTCTCAAATTTAATATAATTTGATTTGGGTCATCGTGGATAGGATAACTAAGTCTATGCACTTTTTGCTAGTGCAGGCTACTTTATCGGCAGAGAATTATGCTAGGTTGTATCTTTAGGAGATTGTAAAGCTAAATGGGGTGCCTATTTCTATTATATCTGATCGTGGCATGCAGTTTATGACTCACTTATTGCAATCTTTTCAGATAGGGTCGGGGACTAAGGTGAGTTTGAGTACTTTTTTTCATCCATAGACGGATAGGCAAGCGGAGATAACTATTAAGACATTGGAGGATATGCTTTATGCCTATATGATTTATTATAGTTGTAATTGGGTTCAGCATCTACCTTTGGTGGATTTTGCTTACAACAATAGATATCATTCTAGTATTGGTATGGCCGCTTTTGAGGCATTGTATAGTAGGAGGATAGATCTCCTATTTATTAGTTTGGTCTTGGTTAGGAGGACATGTTAGGTCCTGACATGGTTTACCTAGCTATGGAGAAGGTGAAGGTGATTCAGGATTGGCTTAAGGCTACCCAAAGTCGCCAAAAGTCCTTTGCAGATATTAGGCATAGAGACTTCCAAATTGAGTTTGGGAATAAGGTTTTCGTAAAGGTATCTCTCATGAAGGGAGTGGTGTGGTTTGGCAAGAAGGGGAAGCTCAACCTTTGATATGTGGGTCCTTATGAGATTCTGTGAAAAGTTGATAATGTTGCTTATAAGCTGGAGTTGCCTTCTAGGTTGATCTTAGTTCATCTAGTCCTTCATGTTTCAACGTTAAGGAAGTGCATTGGTGATCCTTCTTTGGTTGTTCCATTGGAAGGGTTAGGTCACATGGATTTCTTGTCTTATGAAGAAGTCCCGATCGAGTTTCTGGATAGGCAAGTTCATCAGTTACTGACGAAAGATGTGGCTTCGGTTAAGGCTCTTTGGCGAAACCATAAGGTGGAAAAAGCTACATGGGAAGCGAAAGAGGACATAAAGTCCAAATATCCACATTTGTTTTCTTATCGTAAGATTTATTCGGATGGTATGTGTATTCAACACATCTTTACTTTTATAGCTTGTTAAAGCAAAGATTAGTATCTTTGCCTCTTTGTTTTCAAACTTTGTTAAAGATTGGGAATATGTTTGATAACATAATGAAAATGACTCTTTCATGTGGTTACCCCTACCTTGTTCGTCATTCGAGGATGAATGTTCCTAGTGAGGGAAACTAAAATACCCTAGTTTTTGGACCTTCAAAAATTTCCTAGAATTCTGGTCTCTAGACCCAATACGACTCATGGGTACAAGCCTAATGTTGGGGTACGGATGGTATGGTCAAGTCGTATACTAACCAGTGTTGGTGGTGGGATAGATTTTAGTTACTGGAATAGATACGACTTAGGGGTATGAGTAATATTGGTGGTTACAGGTCATTTGGTTCCTTAACTTAATCTTAGACTTAGTTGCTTAGGTTGGACATGAGTACGAGTGGCTCACCATGAGTGGTAAGCTATGGTACGAGTCGTACCCAGGACTCGTATGGTGGATAGTTTCTAAATCTTCCTTGGGTGTAAATCTGCCAAGGGTACGGTTGAAGGGTACGAATCGTATGCAATAAATACAATTTGGTTGCATTATTTGTATGCTGGACAGTGTTTGATCCAAGCGTTGAGTCCAGTATATGAGTGGATGATACCAATCGTATCAGAGGGTACAACTCTTGTGAATTAGTCGTATCCTTGTGGTGGGATTTTGGTGACACATAAGTGGGGTATTATGGACATTTCCCCACTTATTCTAAAATGGTCCCATAAATTATAACCTACTTGGCAAGTTATTTATCTTATAATCCCTATTATAAAATTCCTACTTAGCAGGTCTGGGTCAAATAAAATACAGATGGAGCATTCAGAGGAGTAGAGGGAAAGAGTTCTTATGCGTATTGCCTGACAGATGATACAGGGGATATTATATATGCTCGTGTAGAAACACATACACATGCAGACAATTTTCAAGTAGAAGCAAATACAATACTTCAAGCAGCTAAACATTGCAGGCATACCCAATTCGACAAAGTCATATTTCAAATAGATTCACTCCTAAAGCAGAAGATTCTAACAGGAAGCTGGCAAAGTCCGTGGATTATAGCAAGTATAGTTTCCAAAATTAAATAGCAGTTGTAGGAAAAGGAAGTAATTTATCAGCATAGATACAGAGAAGGTAACAAGTTAGCAGATTATCTTGCTAATTTAGCTATAGATTCAAGAGCAGTCATTTACACTAACTTTCATCAGTTACATCAAAGATGTAAAGCATTTGTTAATAGTGATAAATATCAAAGTCCCTATTTAAGGATTACTCCAGCATGAGGATAAAGGGAAAACAAAGGCCAAGATAGGTAGTAATATTACACTTCATAGCAGCACAAAGAAAAAACAGAAAGAAGAGAATACATCAAATAGTTATTTCTCTCAAAGCCAACAGAAAGGAGTCGGAGCTATAAGGGACAATCAAGCCTCTTTCTTTTCAGATCTAATCAGTAACAGAGATGATGTTAGAGTACAGGAGCAGCAAGTAAGCAAATGTACATGATACACTAACTTACTTGAATTTCTATTTATTTACTTGAATACATCATTCCAACCTAGCAAATGGAGATAAATTGGAAAAATCAGTTGAATAGAGGTCAGATTGGAAGCAAGAACCTAAGGGATGTACGATTGGACTAAATCCTCAAAAAGAAAGACAATTGGAGGAATAACAGTGATGAGAATTGACTTAGGAAAGAAGATACGAAGCATTTAATAAGGAAAGGAAACTGGATCTTTCATTTTGGAAACCCTACTTACACTAAGTGTTTCTTTGTAGTTTTTATTTGGTTTAATTTGTCTTGCTATATTTGACCCGGGTCAGACTAGGTGAAGTGATGTTGAAACAATTGTTTTTTTACTTATTAAAATAAAGCTAAATTAAACAAAAAAAACTATTATTAATACTTTGATACTCTTCTAAAATAATCTGTAATTCTCTCAAGAGATTTTGGGCTAGGGGAACTAATGTTTCAACTAAAGGTTCAATTTGGGGCTCATCTTGGTGATTTCTTTCTATCGTTATCTTTGTTTAAGTCATATTCCCTTCCCTCATTGTTATTTCTAACTAAAGGAATGGTTTTATGAATGTTTTCATGATTTCATTGATTGTATGATTTTGGTTTTCAAATATGATTTTGGGGTTTTGATATCAAATGGTTAGTTATGGTTTCCTGTGGTTTAATTATGCTTTTATGCACATTAATGGTAGTTTTGGATAATTGGATTTCATGGGAATTGTTTAATTATAATTAGAATTGGTTTTGGTCATAGTATGCCCCCAATGTGTTTGACAAAATGCTTATAAAGATATATTTATTGCATTGACTACTTTAATGAAACTCTTGTATGTTTTAAAACTTGGTAAAGGAATTATGCATGGTTTAAATTGCTTGGAATGGTAAATTTCTAATGGTTAAGCTAATGGGGAACATGGAAGTCTCCCAAGTGGTTTAAAATAGTAAATGGAAGGGCACTTGAAAATCTCCTTAAACCCATAAATGGTTGGCGATGGATGATACTTGCAAGCAAGGGTTGGTATGGCGATACCACTATCAATGGCCTTGGTTAATAAATTGATAATGGTTTGGTTATTTGGAAATTTATTTTAATCAAGCAATAATGGCGGGAGGTGTAGATAAGCCGTGGAAAGTGAAGGTCCCGAGAGACCAAAACTGGAAACTTATATTTGCCAATTGAGGTTGGCCTTACTGACCGTGTGTATGATATCACAATGTATTTGGGGAATGTCTAGTCATCCCAAGAGATACTTCCCTAGTTGTTTAGCTACACACACTGGGGCCTTTCAGTAAGGGGAACTGAACCCATATAGCCCGTGGGTGATTTAGGATGGCAAAGCTTCAAAACCCATGAAAAGGTTTTAAATGCATGCTAAACTCGGTGCCTTTTCCTGGCATGGTTACATATAGATGTATGGTTGTATGCATATGGATGATTTTACTTGGTCTTATAAATGTAATTATTTTATCCTTACCTTGAGATCACGCTAGTGGTTACTTGCTAACCCCATCTACTAGAGGTTGTATACCCACGCTATGTAGGAACCGTCTGTTCTTCTTCTCCTACATAGTGATTGACTCAGGACCAACATTTAGATTGAAGGGGTGATCTTTCGTTCTTTCATAAGGCTCCAATTCATGTTATGCATATTTGTATACATTGTGGTTTTATTTTGGATATTGGTTTTGGCTATGATTGGGGGCATGTCCCAATTGAATTTTACTACTCTTTTCGTTAGAGGCTTTGCGGTACTTGTATGGGTTGGAATGCGCGGGATCGGTATGGGTGTCAGCCTTGGCATTGGAATAATTTGGGAGGCTAGCATCATCAGACATAATTTCTCACTTTTCTATCATATTACATTTTAGGATTAATTATATTATATTTTGGAAACATCTTTCGTTATGGCCTAGTCTATGGCCCTTGTTTGGTGTAGTATGGTATGGTATGGCTGGATAGTTGGACTCGATTGGGTTGGTCATGATTGTGATCTTTTCCTAGAGTATTTGGGTGACCTATTACACTATCTTGTTACTGCTTGGAATTTTGCCAACTCACGGCAGGTGGCCAGAGGTTGGGTTGGGTAATGGGGGTAGTCTCCAGTCCTGGATGAACTTGGGACACCCATTACGACAAGGCCCCAAAGCGGGTCATGTCAGAGCAACACTTAGAATTGGTAGAGTTTGTTTATAATAAAAGCTATCATTTGAGTATTGAGATAGTAACTTTTGAGGCTTATATTTTAGGAGTTATTGTTCTCTGATTGGATGGTTTGAGACTTCTGACATTAGGCCCCATGGTACTGATTTGCTTCAGCACTCATTGGATAGAATTAAGGTATTTTGAGTAGGTTGAGAACAACTCAGAGTAGGAATAATGCCTAGGTAGACTGTAGGATTTGTTCCTTAATACTTTAAATTGGTAATCATGCATTCCTATGTGTATTACTGATGAAAGGTGTGCTGTGGTTTTGGAGGAAGGGCAACCTCAGCCTAAGATATATTGGACATATCGAGATTCTCTGTATAGTTTGTGATGTGACTTTTGAGTTAGCTCTACCTCCAGATTTTGTTGTTGTTCATCTAGTTGTCCATGTTTACATGTTGCGGTGATACATTCCTAACCCATCACATGTGCTTAGATGGGAGTCAGTCTAGTTAGATGAGTGTTTGACCTTTATAGAGGATATGGTGCTCATTTTGACTAGTGATTTCAGGCGGTTTCACAGTAGGTAGATTTTTCTACTAAAGGTTTAGGGGAGGCACTGCCTAGTAGAGGAGGCCACTTGGGATATCAAGAGAAATATGTGGAATCATTATCCTCACCTGTTCAAGATTTCAGGTACATCCTAATTGTGAACTTTTGCGGATGAAAGTTCCTTTAGTAGTGGATATTATAATTCCCCTTCAAATCATTTTCCTAATTTCTTCATATCAATTTCGTTAGAGTTTTTCTATAGCTGTCCCGAGTCATTTATGACTTGCTATAATGGACAGTTAGGATGCCAGATAGTTTATTTGATTTTTTGAGACACGCCCCTATTTTGAAGTTTTTATTAGTTCCAAATGGCCACCAGTAAAAACTTAAGTAAAATGATTTCAAATGCAAAGTTAGACTATGCTAGTAGCTCTGGAATATTAATTTTAGGCTAAGAGGCCTTCGGTTTGGGTCCCGAGGCACCTGAGCTTAGTTTGACCTATTGGTCAAAAGGTTAAGAAAATGAAATATGGATATGGGAACCACATTTGGTCAAAACAATCTTGGGTGGACAATTTGATTGCACTATTTAGTCTGAAACATCAAATTTGGTATGGTTACATAGTTCATTTTCATATGTGGGATTCCAAACGATTCTCGAGCACCCAGTTGAAGTACATTCCAGACTAGAAAAAAATCAGGTGCACCAGGTTTCTAGTGCGTCACAATAGCGTCTTTTTGAACCATGATCGTGACCTGCTGCACAGAGGAGATGCCACCATATAAAGTGGTGTCGCAATTGTGACTTGTATGGAAGATGGAGGATGGTGCAATCAGGAAGCCTCATATCGCATTAGTGACTGTCGAAGGCCTAGATTGGGTAAAAATGGACCCATTTTCCATGATTTTGGACATTCTTTATCACTTCTTTGAGAGCTAAGAACCCTAAAATAGTGTGAGAGCTCAAAATTGAATTTTGTTTGTCATTGGGAAGCTAGATTAGTGTTTCTTTTCGCAATTATCTTCCGATTTGAGGCAAGAATTCACCCTTTTTCTTTGTTAATTTTATAGATTTCTTGCTCAAAACCCCAAAATCTTGAGGGCTTTATTTTTTCCCCAATTTATCTTTGTTTTCAACTATTTTTAAGGGTAATGATTTCTTGGGCATGTAAGAATGTTGGGTTGGTTTCAAAAATCCAATTTCCGTAAGAATGACCAACGTGGGGTTTTATGTTATTTTTTGAACAGAAGCATAAGGGTGAAATATGGGTGTCGTTATTCTCATATTGATGAGTAGAATTTGTTTATGATAGCTTGGCATCTTAAGGAGGCTTCGCAGAATGAAAGGGCAGTGGTTTAGCGGTTCGTTGAGCTTCTTCGGCGTTGAGGTAGGTTAGGTCTATCCCTTTTAGATCAAGTTATTTCAAAGTATTCTTATGATATTATGGCATATTTTGATGGGTTTTTGGTGTTGGATTGATGAAATGGATACTTGGGTTAGTTGGATCTTTTAGGCTATCTTGAAACCATAGAGTTGAAACACTTAGCTTGTTTCCTTATGCTTTCAATGAATTGGACTTCATTCTTCATATGTACCATTAGAATGCCTTAGGTTACTCAAATTAGGTAAAATACTTTAGTAACTAATGCTTATGGTTATATTGTCCTTAGTTTCATACTCTAATAACGATTGTGTCAGTTTCTTTTTGACATAGTTAAAGTGCTTGAAGAAGAATTTCTACCTTAGGACTATTTGTGGCGTGTTCAACATCTAAAAATTAATTTAGATACCTTAAGCCTAGTTTGGGTAGAATTTACCAAAAATGAAATTCAAGGATTAGAAGTGGACTCTTAACCCACTTTAAACTGTGAAACATAATTAGTTTGGCGAATTTTGTATGATTATTAGATTTTTGAAAATGTGTATTGATGCCATATTGAAAAATGTTAGTACTTGATGGTTATGTTGTTTAATATGACAGTTGACACCCATTCATTATATTATAATTTATGCTACTGATGAAATTTCTAATGATGTTGATTACATATATATATATATATATGTATATATCTGGTTCTTGTCGGGAAGATGATTATGCTAATTGATTATGGACATATACCTAGTTTGACTTTGGAGGATGATTATGGAACTATTGATTATTATTTATCAGTTTAAGTTTACCTATTGATTATAATTAATGGTTCGAGTCTAATTATTGGTTATTTACAAATTCAAGTCTATGTATTAATTATATTTAACAATCCAAGTCTGGATATGCATATTATGCTATGATGATATACTTCTTATTATTAACAATTTTGGGGTGTGAGATTTAAACTGGTGATTTGACTAAGTTGAAAAATATGGAAATTGTTATAATGTGGAAGGAGAAAATGAACTCTAGTGGTAAAATGTCTAGTCGAAAAATGATGGTTTGTTGATAAATGATGACTAGTGTATATAATATGACTAGCCAATAGTTGAATTAATGATATGTGATAGATTGTTCGCTAACGAAATCATGGATAAATGACAATAAGGTTTATATATTTTTGTAAATCATGGAATGATGGTTAAATAATGAGTTGGTTATTTTTTAGCGAAAAATAGTTGCTTTATCATATCTTTGGGTGCACCCTATAGGTATATGGGAGTCTGTGATAAGTTATTCATTTTCCACAGCTATTGGCTTATGGTAGCCAATTTTACAGTGATGACTATATGTACTGATGCTTTATATTATGTTATTATTTTGATTCATTTATTTATCTATGAATATCAATGTTTAAGGTATTTCTGGTTCGGTTCTTGTACCCTGACTTAGATATGTTATCTTGCATTTTATCATACTTATATCAGTATTTAGCTCAATCAACCGATTATGCCTACTAGTTACCAATTGTTTTGGTGCTCATACTAGACTTCTGTACCTTTTTGGTGCATATCTGAGAACTAGTTGTCTTCATTATCATGTGTTGATATTTTTGGTGATAGGATGAGCACTTGAAGTTTGAGTCGCCCATTTCTATCTTTCTTTTATATTTAGTTTTTTGTTATCAAGATAGATGTTGTTGAGCGGTCAACCTAGGGTGATTGAGATGGTGTGGAGATTTCCCGAGGGAAGAATCATAAATTCGTATAGCTGAAGCCTTAGTCTCAAAAAGAAAGAACCCTTGCACAATAGAGGGATCTTTAAAAAAAGTTTAAATTTGGTATATAGAAAAACTATTCCATTTTGGGCAAACAATAAGTGTAATACATTCTCAAGAGAGTTTTAGTTGAATTTGTGATTGAAGTGTGGATTACTCTTGCTTTAATTTTCAATGGAAGCATTGAATGTTAACTTAGGTATATCTCATTTCTCCAATCTCATGAGTAACTAATTTCCATCTTGGGTTTATTCTTCAATAGGGTGTTAATGCCTATGGGTGCTAACTATTAGTTTAAATTAATAGTTAATCGTGTTGGGTTTTACTATTACTCAATGCTTGAATTGATAATTGTGGGTGAAAACAACAATTTCTTTGGATCCCACATCATCCTTCAAAGAAGGATGTGTATGATGATTAATTGTGAACAACAAATTAATTTTAGCTTCTTCCTTAACATTGTCTTAGAAATAAGGATGTTGTGTGGATTTACAACGATCATGGGCATTATCTTAGAAATAGTGATGGCAAGTTAAGGTATTGGGTTGATGAATTCGTCACACACATGCGGTATTTGAAAGAATCCATGATTGAAATTTTAGTGTTTTGTTGAAAGACAAGCATTAAAACCCAATAACCTAGACTACCCAAGAATCCTTAACTAAAATTGGGATTACCTATTGATTACCCTTACATGAATTGCCCCAAGAATGCATAACCCTAAGAACTCTCTCGATTGTCTTTACTTCTCACTTGTTCACTCTTACGTTAGTGTTGTAGTGTGATTTTGTGCAACAATAGTTCTAATTCATAACCCCCCATTCACTTAAATATTTTCCTTTAAGTTTGCATTATGGGTTAGTTAACTATTAATATACCTAACAACAGAAAACTAGTTACACTCTTTTTAGATTCGACCCCAACTCTTGTTGGGTTTATATAGAATACAATCGCCTTGCATCAATGGCGTATGTTGATGATTAACAAAAAATAGCATCGTTTCTAGGAAATGAAACATAGTTTTCGCTTGTGTGGTGTAATTATTAACTTTGGGTTTACCCATAGTGTCTTTATTTACATTGTTTAATGTTTTTGTTTTGTTAGGTGCTTTTCATTGTAATCACAACACCATTAGCCACAATGGGATCAATGATGACTCATTTGATGGACACCTCAAGTATGAGGATCATCTTTAAGATACGGGATGTGCGAGTCCAATTTGCATCCCATCGGTCGAGGGAAATAGGGTGTTCCACATCACGAGTGTCATGCTCTACATGTTATAAATAAAATGTCTATTAGGGGGTCAAGCACACAAAGATGCCAACTTGAATTTGTAAAACTTTAGTGAAGTGTGTGCCTAATCTAATATTGGTCATATCACTCAAGAGTTTATTCATTTGAGGCTTTTCCCATTTTCCTAAGGGGTGAAGTGGTTTTGTGGTTGAGATCTCTACCGGCCGGGTCTACTACTTCTTGGGTTGAACTTATAGAGGACTTTTTTGATAGATACTTCCCTCCATATAGAATACTTCAACTAAGGGATGAGATCACAAATTTCTGTCCACATAGTGGTGAGCCCTTACTAAGATATGGCAAAGGTTCAATGACAAATTCATGAAATTCCTAAACCACGAAGTGCCAGAGAAGATGATCGTCTTGTGATGTTGTCTTATGATGTTGCGACAAACATACTTGAGCAAGTCACAAAGTAAAACTGGGGATGGCATACTCGAGATTCCAAAGTAGTCATATGGTACCTCGCCACATCTTATGTCAACAAAGAAAAAGGAGAGAAGGGTAAAAAAAGGGTTGAAAATATGGCTAGGGCAATGACCTAATTGGAGCTCCTCACTAAACACGTAATAGGAGTACCTACAAAATATATCCATGTCATAGACTCTTAAGGTGCCAAAGGTTATGAGGAGTATGAATTCAAGGCACTCGATGAATTGATAAGGGTGTTGTCTAATTATCCGAGGGTTTTCTGCCCCACCTATCAAAGTTAAGGTGGGAATCAAGGATGGAACAATCGATACTGAGATCGTGATAGGCGTAATAAAAAAAGCGATAGAGAGCCTTATTGGAGGGATAATGGGAGAGGTTATGATAGATATATGCCTCCTTATTATCGTGTCAATGAGAAAGAATCAAACTCGGTGGACCTAGATAATTTCAAAACTGAAGATGTGCTTTGTCAAATTTTGATGTGGACTAAAGGTAATGAAAAAAGATGAGGAGCGACTTTTCTCAACTTAACTAAATGGTTGTTTCACATCAGGCTTCCATTAAACAATTAAAGGCACAAGTGGGGTAAATTTCTACAAAACTCAATGCTAGGCCAAAAGGGGGCCTACCTAGTGACATAGTGGTAAATCCTAAAAATGAAGGTCATGTCTTGGGAATTGTTACTAAAAGTGGTAGAAATCTTTGTGAGCATGAGATTGAACTTGACTAAAAGTCTCTAGATGATCAAATGAATATGAAACAGAAGTGATCCGAATTACTAAGTGTTGGTGTTTCAAAGTCTCTTGAAGACGGTGACGACGATCCAGTGATAGTTGAAGAGAAGAGGGATGAGGAGGAAACTCCTTAAGTGATTGATGGTTAAAAGAAAATAGAGATGACACCAAAAGTGTACCATCACCCACGGTGAGAATCCTCCTTCTTTCCACAAATATTAAAGAAAATGAATGAAAATGACAAGTTCAAGAATGTTATTGCAAATCTTAGCCACCTCTCAATCAATATTTCATTATTGGAGGATCTTCAAGAAATTTTGAGGTATGCTAAATGGATGAAGGACTTGATGTCGAAAAAGAAAATTATGGATAGTGAGACTATTAAAGTGACCCATACTTGTAGTGCCATCATGTCAAATTCCATTGTGGATAAAAAGAAAAACTTGGATGCTTTTACCATCACTTGCATCATTGGGACCCATAAATTAGCAAGGCATTATGTAAACTTAGTGCTAGATTAAATTTGATGCATTATGTGGTATACCAAAGAATTGGGTTACCATGGGATTATTGATGGCGGATCATTCAATCAAGAAATTGGTTGGAGTGCTATACGATGTTTTGATAAAAGTTATAGATTCATTCTTCGGGAGAACTTTATTTTGCTTGATTGTGAAATTGACCACGAAATACCTATAATCCTTAGAGACCTTTCTTGGAACTAGAAAGGCACTAGTGGATAAGGATCATAGAGAATTGACATTCCGTGTGCATAGTAATAGAGTCTTTTACCAGGTATGCAAAGCCGAGAAAAAACCAAGTGGGTTATAAATGGTCTCGGTTATTGATGTTATTGATGAAGGAGAGGAGGTTGGGTCATCTCACCTTAAAGACAAAACTTAAAGATTGAAGAACATCATACTGCGATGCTAAATTAGGTACTGGATGGGAGGTAACCCACCGATTCCAAGAAAGTGGACCGTATACCATAAATTTTTATTTTTAAAGTAGTTTTCATTTTGTTTTTTTATTAATCCCTAAAAGTGCGGCACTATGAGGTGTTCTTAAGAATATGAGTAATGGGAAAGTGTGGTGGAATGGAGTGGGAAGATGAGCGGTTGAAAATATAGAAGTACATGGACTCAGTTAACGCAATCATGTTCCGCGTGCCATCGCGATTGCAATTTCCGCATCATCATGATTGCACTTCCCTAACCGCAATCGCAAACGAGACGGTTTTAAATATGAACAGCCCCCCCACGGTTTCTCCCGCACTTTACTTTAAATTACTCCTATTTTTAGCCATTTTTACCTATGTTAAGAGCATCCAATAGTGCATAGCATCCCCTCTGCATCTCCTTATTTGGTACGTTATCAAATGCTCTTCTTGTTGGCGTATTTAGGGGCCTAGAGTGCACGTTTACGACAATGGCCTACAATTTGGATTTGAAGGCTTAATTTTAAGATTAATTAATCTTGTTTGGTGTGTTATCTATCGTTATTGGTGTGTGAAATGTTAGGAAATTCTTGAGTACCCAAAATAATTTAAAATATGTAGTAATAGCATGTGCACACCAAGTTTTTCGTAAAATTCCTGAATTGATTCCTTGCTAGTTTTTCCATGTTTAGGGAAATCATTAAGTGTTTAGGAATTGTGTTACCTGTTCTTAGTGTCCTTTATTGGTTGCAAACATAAATTGGTGTAGATAAGTGATATTTTGGGTCATGATCATTATAGTCCGTAAGTCTCAGGTATCGCATTCGCGGTCACTGGATCGTGATCGCAAAAACATAATCGTAATTTAGTAAACCGCGATCACAGCCCAGTGGCGTATGATTGCCATATTTGAGAGCTTTATATAGCCAAGGACAAAATCCTCAATATCCATTTTCAGCCCAAATGTGACCAAGGAACCTTTCTCAAGCTTAATTAAGTCATATAACATAGTTTCACACAATGATATTGTTTACTAAATGTTTTATGTTTGTTTTAGGTCATCAAGAAGAACAATGGCATACTATGATCAAACTTGCTTCATGGAACTTGAATGGAAAACTCTGTACTATGTAGACTTGGCCAAGATGAAGCTACTCCTGGAGCGAGGCATATATTTAAATAAGGTGTCAGAGGAGCCCTCGACCTTTCACGACAGATTAGTAGCCAACCAGTGGAGATGTTTTTCCCCGGATCAATGTTAGGCAAATGGGCATTGGCTTAGGGAGTTCTATACTAACCTCATCATAGTATATTTCCCTAACCCAGTTGTAAAAATACAAGGGAAGGAAGTACACTTTGGGGCCAAGTAGATCAATGACATATATGGGATACTGAATGCTAACTTGACACAATTTGAGGCAAAGGGTTGTGAACCAGGACGCTGGCTAGTTGAGAAGTTGTTTCGTAAAAGAAAGGTCCCATGGGATGCCATGAAGATGGTAATATCATTGCATGATTTCAAGGATAAGGCTCAGATCTAGTTAGTTATCATTTGTAGCGCTTTCATTAACATGACCTATATCCCGGATATGAAAGCTCGGACGGTTTCATGCATCCTAGATAACATTCTATTAAATGTTGGTCGTATTTGCTATCAAAAATTAGGAATTTCAAGAACAGAGGTGGCTCCCAACTTATGTTTCCTTCTTAGAGCAGAGAACTATTAAAGAGAGCCAATTTTGAGGAGTACCTTAAGGACACTTGGGTACTACCCAAGAACACCATTTACCCTCTTAAACTTTGGGGTGAGGGTGCACTTTGAAAGAGAAAGAAGAGGTAATAACTTAGGAAAGTTGATAGATAATGACATGGACTCTTTAAGCCCATCCAAAGCAAACTATTTAATGAAATCTTGAGTGGGATGAGGGCAATCAAGTAGCTTCTCTCTAGGCTACCCACGGGACTGGGAGGGCCTTTTACCATTCACCACTCTTATATTGCACAAACTAATTATGAGTGGTTGTTGGCAGACAAGAGGGAGCAGAGGGCCACTATATCTAGGATTGAGAGGACCTACTCCTCTTTTGCATGGTCACATTGGGAGATATGGGAGTCTCATGATAAAATGAGAAAAGGGGAGATTAAGAGAGATAATTTTTTCACCCACATACAGAAATAGGTAAAGGACTTATAGAAAGTCCTTTAGCCCAGAGATAGACTTTCCTCCCTGAAAGTAGAGTCAAATGACGACGTCCGAGTTTCATAGAATAATGATGAGGATCTTACTATAGTAGAGGCTAGAGATGATGATGAGGAGACAGAAATTGAGGACAACACTTTATGCGGTTACAAGGAACCCCGTTTACTCTTTCTGTGCTTAATTGATATGTAGTGAGAACACTATAAGCTTTTAGTTGGGGTTCCCATCTCTCTCTTTCATTTTATATTATTTAATCTATATTATTTTGATATTTTGATGTTTATTTAGATAATGCTATTTTTAATTGGGTTAAAATATATGGCACCCCGATGGTGCCTACATTTGTTGGAATAGTCACTTGTTTTCATTTTTTTGATTTATTTCTATTCGTAGATTTTTATCTTGTTTTTATAATGATGTTGGGAAAGCCTTTCCCTATGATATATTGACAACATTATTAAAGGAAAATCATTGTGTTTTTTGATTATTGAGCCATAAATAAAGTGGAAGTCTGAGTATCCGTAGCTTTATAGACTTGGGATCACCCTTATTCCGATGGTTATGTCTGAGTAGCCATATGGTTTTCCCCTGTGATAGAAGAATTGGTACATAATTTCTTGATTTGGTGCTAACATTAACCATTCTTACATAGTGAAATACAAAGCAAGCATCCCCCTCCATCCAAGAACTTTTTGTGAAAATCAACGGCATAGCTGTGAATGACTTTATAACAACACTTTACCATTTTTGTGAATCCAAAGTATTTACTTGGTTATGTACGGTAAATAGCTCTTTTGGTCACTAAGTAAGAAATGGAATTGAGCCTCCTTGAATAGTTTGCATGCTATGCACAGTGAGCTTAGTCATTTAATTCTCATGCTTGCTTGTGTCATCTAGAACTTGGGTCGTTAGTCTCTCAAATATAATATTGATTATGCATGATGTCATCCAAAACTAATATCCAAAGATATTTGTTGCGGTTGATGTCAAATATAGTAACCTAAACCAAGATGGGGTCGACCACAGAGAAAACAATGAAAAGTATCTCAAACTTGAAAAAATTCATAGGCTATATATAAAACAAAGAAAAGTATCTCAAACAGAGCTTGAATACTTGAGGGTGTAAACAATAGAAGACGAACACTAGGACTATGTTCCCTTTAGCTTCTCAACTACGTAAGATTCTGGTGCTCAATCCATCTATCCTCCTACTCTACATGCAAAGTTGACATGTTATGTACAATCAATCATCTTGTGAATGTATGGATAGATTTCACCCTTTAACTTATGAGTCTCTGGGTGTCGCCTTGTTATTCCTTGTCATTAACCATAGTACAAGTCTCACCTTCTGAGTCTCGAGTTGATTAGACGAGGGTTGGTAGCCTTGAATCACTATTAAAATCTTTTTTTCCCAATCTTGAACTCCCTTGTGAGGACATTCTCAAATGCATGCAGTCCTCAAGCCTCAACAACAACTTGATTCAATAAATACGAATAAGATGGCAATAAATGTAACGTCAGTTGAATATATTAATCTCTTACTTCACTTACGTAGCTAATCCACAAGGTTCTCATAATCCTAGTCAAGGAAGTTATCCACTCATGTTTATGCAAAAATCCATGATAATCATTAAAGAACACACATAATTAATTACACAATAATAAGAGAGAGAGAGAATCCAAAGTCTCTAATCGAATAAAAACCAAAAATATCAAGAACACAATCTCTATGATCAAAGTATGCTAAAATAATAAAAATTAATGTAAAAGTGCATAACTTAAAAAGGAATAACTCTAAGTTATTTATAGTATCTCAAAAAAATAAAGAAATCCTGATAGAAAAAAATAGGAAAAATTGGTCGGCGCTCATCACGACTTATGTGGTATAGTTGTAAGGTCTCCTTACGAATCGTACGATGCTAATCATAGGAATTCTTGTGACTGATCTTCAGGGATTCAAGCTTCTGTTGTCCTTACAATTCATCATCATGATTCATAGTCGGTCCTTACGACTTCTGGTCTTTACTCATCATCACTTGATCCTTAGACTTCTACGGCTTTGAATAATGGTCTCTTTACGATCTCTTATTATGAGCCATATTCATATCTTACGACTCATGATCTTCTATGAATTCAACTCTGACTATTATCTTTGGCTTCTGCTCTCCTTATGGATGCTCCTCATGACTCATAATGACTCCTTACGAGTAGTGATCATTCTTTACTTAGCTTCTTCAGCTTGATTTTTGATACTATTTTGTTCACGAGTAGGGCTACAAGTCGTATGATGACTTGACAACTTGTAGGAAAACTTGTAAGCTGATTCGACTTCAACATATTCAGAGCTTTTTCTTCCTTTTTACATTCCAAGACACTTCCTTCCTAAATTCCCTGCACTCATGTAACAAACACATCATATCCCTCAAAATAACCAAAGTCCATGCATAAAATCTTTATTTTAAGAATCTAATGTATCGTGTTTCCACAGTGCATCAAAGCCTTCAACTTGGAATGTTTGTGTGTCCTCAAGAAAAACAAAAATCAAAGATACAGAAACACGAAGCTTAAACAGGAAGATCTTTAGCTACCTTTGGGTAGTGAAGTTTCAACTTCTTGTTCATAACCCATTACTTGACCTCTTATTTTAACCTTTTCAAGATCCCAACTGCGTATATTGATTTGGTATATGATATGATAGAAATGAATTAGTTGATGGGATTACATTACCAATGGAAAACTAAGCATGAATACAAATTACTTTAACCAAATAGTCTAGCAATCTAGAAAATTGTACTCTCACTATCAAAGAGGTACCGTTCACTCAGATAAATCAACAAATTTATTCCGTGACTTTCTAGATACGCTCTCTTTCATAAAGAATTTTTGGCCAGTGTTCATAAAATGCCATAGGTTGTCCCATTGTTCTTTTCCTATGTTTTTGGACAGTCGGGATAGGATAACTATAGGACTTTATTAACCTTGTAGTGTAGGTTTGGGGGATTGTGTGGTATCTTTTTGGACTTTTTCAGTTACTAAGCCTCCTTGACACTATGATTAAGTTGGGGTCCACTTATTTTTCAATTTTCTCCTTTTATTCTGCCCGTATTTCACCTCTTTTTATTTGTTCAGACTAGGTGAGGTTTCTTATTCTTTTTCTTTTGCTTTTTTTGACAATTTTCTTTTTCTAATCTTTTTCTATTTTTCACAACTTTTTCTATTTTTCTACCACACCGAACATTCATTTTTATTCATACCCTTCTTTAGACACACTCTATACTATACTCCCCTATGATAGCCAACCTCACCTTAGGTGATTTTTCTAAGTTGAGGTGCACATTATCCAAGGAGGACCAGGGCCAAAATAGGTTCATTATAGTTAAACAAAAAGGTGAAATTGGTGTAAACAAAAAATAAGTTTTATAAGGCTCAAACATTGGGATCAAGGGACTCATATGTCATTTGGTTGGGTAATTTAGGATAAATTGGACTAATAAAAAATTCGGATGATCATATCTTAATAGAACACCTTAGTCTTTAGGCAAGAGCAATCGATCAAGTTTTAGATTCCACACACATCGGGAACTAGGTTACTCCTCTCACACACATTGTACAGGGTCACATTGCTAGTTACTACTTATTGAGTTATGCAATTGTTAGACATAGTTGGTCTATCCCTAATTATAATGCCATTATCAGATTCACAGATATCACCTATGCATACACATATCACAAAAATTAGCAAAAATTTATAAGGGGTACTTATTTTTCAATAGAGTTTCCACAATTTCAGCATATTTATTCAAAATAAGTCTACTACCTTAAGTAAAAATTTTGTTCTTACTTGAGAATCACACAAAAAACACAAAAACAACACAAACATTCAAGACATGCCGGTTCATAATTTTTAAGATTGTGGCCTACGGGTGTTGAGACACAGTACCATAACCCGTGGACACTTGTGCTACACCACCACCCCAACTAAAACCTATGTATTGTCCTAAGTGTATTTAGAAATGAGTCATAAGGATCAAGGACATACCTGGGCCCTTTAGGCTCCTGCTCAAACTGGATCATCATGGGGACCTTTAGATTGAGCCCTACTCTCCTCAATAGTAGATCCAATAGCTGTTGTGACTGTCTTTGCAGTAGTGGCATTGGTTGTGGTTGGTGCGCTTAATGGTATCTCAGGAATTGGGGTTGTATAGTGCCCCTCTTAATATCTATTGCTATTTTTGAACTACCGGTAGCAACAACTATCTCTTGGACCCTCACCTGCGCTTCTTCTCACTCTGTATATTTTCTTTTTTTGCCTTTTCACATTTTTTTCTATAGAGTTTCGACTCTTTCTTTTCTTATCGTTCTTTCTCTTTCTACCTTGTCCAACTAGAACACTCCAAATGTTTTCAATTTATACCTTAGGTTCAATCTTTATTATAATAGGTGTTGGGACAACTATTCTTTCATACAATTCATCAACTAGCTTTCGTATCTCCACTACCTCAACTTTTACCCCCTCAATGTCAGTGGTTTATTCACTTCCAAATTAAAGTGTGACTCTCTACTCAAAACCATCTAATTTTTTTTAGATTTTGCTGCTTTGTTCTTCCAGTTTGTTTTCAACCCAATGTTACACACACTCCTCCACTAGCCAAACTATTTCCTCCTAAGTGGTCAACCTCTTTCTAACATAAACCCACATTATTTGTGAGATAACCATAAAACCTATCGAAGCTACTGGATAAGGATGGACGTGTTGGTGCTGGCTGTGAGGAAGTGAGGGCACTGGATGTTTCTGCTGCATTAGATGGATAGGGCTCAGACTGCCCACCTTCAATTGGAGTACCATTTTATTCTTTTAAATGAGTAGCCTCAGAATTCACATCTATGTTCCTAGGTATTTCAGCTAATATCGAAGCTCCTTGTTTTGCTTGCTTGGTCCTGGGGTTCACTACAACTCTAATAAATCCTAAATTAGTAGTAGTCTTTAGCTCAATGTATTGATCAACATCTAGGGGTTCTAGCATCCTCGTATCCAAGAAAATCTATGTCAACAAATATGAAAATGCAATAATTACCTTCTCACCACCCACTGCTTAGTCACGTATCTCTCTGGAGAAAAACTGTGCAATATTAAACTCATTACCTGACATGAGTCATGCTATCAATGTTACGCATAATGGACTGAGCATATTATCCCTACTAGTGGGACACATTATATGTCAAGCCAACATCCACCACACTTTGGCCTATAAATTCAGAATCCGCTTTGCAATCTGCTATGAAGTCACTCCTGGGATACCTACCACTCAACGTGATTCTTCTCCATTTATAGCAATTAGATTAGCTATACATATGAAATACATTATTATATCAGTTGAAATCATTTTCTTCTTTATAACCTTCCATATCACATCCATATAGTACTCAATCTCAACTGTGTTCCCTGGTGGTTGAAAGTTAGGTCCATGCAAGATTCTCAAAATAGTTCTTGGGGAAATATTCATGCGAACTCCATAAATAGTCAATGATGTGATCGGATCACCACCTTTCCATAATTTTCCTTGAGGGTATTCCCTTTCTAATTCACCTTTATATACAGTACAAAACTCCTGCACTAATGTCGAGCTAAAGTTTCCAGGTACTAAGGTCATCCACTAAAAGTGTACTGTTGAAACTGAGTTGCAAACCTAGGCATCTCATATATGCCTGCTGTAGTCAATCTTCTTTTTAGGTATATACCCCTCCTTAGATTTCCTGTGGCTGGGTATACCTCTAACCCCACATTATATATTTCCTATATTTCAGGGTACTCTCACTGTTCAATGATGGGTACCAGATCAGGTTCAATGGATAATAGTATGTGGGGTGGTGATGGTTGGACATCAATCGGAGTAATATTCTCCTCTTTCTCCTCACTTCTATTCTCCGACTCTACCTCATAGGATATCAATTTTTCCATCCCCGTATCATCATCATACTCTTCTTATTCATTATCATCGTCGTCCTTAGAAGATGATGATGAGTGCAATGGGGAAGTACTTGGATTTTTCATTCTTCTATCTTTGAAGGTGTGTTCTTTTCTATGACTACTTTCTTTATCTGAGGTCATTTCTCCCTTGGGTCTTTCTTCTCCTTCAGGTGGTATTTTATGAGGTCACTGCTTGACTTGTCGGTTTCCTCCTTTCTCATTTTTTAATCAGACTTAGGGATCAGTTTCTTCTTGGTGTTCCTCTATGGGGTTTTCTTGGATGATGAGTCACCTTTAGGAGCCATGAGTACCTGCTTGAATCAAATCAACCAGTGAGTTCTTATGAAAAGGAAAATAACAAGAAACTTTGTGTCAGTGTACATGTACTGGACTGCTTGCGACTAGGGGGTATGAGTCTTAGCCACTTTGTATGACTCATAAAAATGATTCATAAGGTAGACAACGTATAAATCCATGTTTGCTAGTTAGGTTACGAGTCCTCCTAACAAGTCACAATGTTAGATTACAACTCATTACCAACGCTCGTAAGATCACTAGTAACATATCAAGCTATACATAAGTGTCCCCAATCATCATGACTTCTGCTTATGAGAGGTAGGGATTGCTTATGACTCATTCAGGTGAGTCATAACATTACCTTTCCCCTAACTCTTCTAGACAAACATGTTATTAGTGATTATGAGTTACTTATGAATTCGTTTGGTTATCTTACGAGTCATAACAAAGCCTTTAATCACCGTTACTTGAAGGTTTAGAATAGGTAGTTCCAATAATCAATCCAAAATTTGATATCAATAACACACTTCACTACCCCCTATATTCATCCAAAAACATAAATCTAAAGAACAAAGTCTCAGTTCACTCCCATTATCACATTATGAAGCCTCAATTTCAAGAAATAAGGTTTGGTTACTCATGTATATACATATTCAAATAAAGAAATCCTAAACCTCAAACTATTTTTGGATTTAACTTAATACATAAAGCTTTGAAGCACAACAACTTAATTGATTTATTAAGGTTTTGGATTTCTTGAGTTCAAATAATTTTTGGCCCTATTCTTGATGAATTTTAAAATTTTGGGAGGAAAAACTTGTTTGATTTTTTGCTTTGAAGTGAATTTGGAGTTACTAGAGCTTGAAAATCAACAACAATGGAGGCAGTATATGTCTATAAATATTGGGTTCCCAATTTGGGTGCCCTCTTTTTTTTAAAAGTTGTTTTGGTCCGGGTTGACCCGCGAACCCTGAGCTGTTAAGCTTGTTTTTGAGTGATACATACAACTACTAACTAAACTTGTGGGTTTCATACTCCATACGTAATGAATTAGAACCTTGATTGGGTTTGGAGTCGTTAAGATTATAACTCGTTTTGAGTTTCTCAAGGATTCCAGTAACCAACTACCTGAATATGATCCAAGTTCTAGCTCCTTATGACTCCTACTCACTAGTTGTAATGTTTGGTTACAGATTTTGAAGAGTTCATATCACCTGATTTGTATAATTTTTTGCTAACTCCTACAATCTTTAATCCTGCACACTAAACATACATATTACCATAAATTAAATACAAAATATGGGTAGCCTCACACACAATGCTTGATTTAACATCGTAGCACGACGTTGTTAAGATGGATACTCATACTTCACCAACTGGCCTCATGGGTTGCCTCCCATATAGTGCTTGATTTAATGTCGCGACACAATGTAATTTCCTTGGTGACTTTCACTTCACAAAGGTCCATCTTAAAAATAAATTTCACTTCTTCAGTGTTACCCATGTAGTGCTTTACCTTTTTCCTGTTTATTTTTAATGGGGCTTCACCATTACGCTTCAATTATAAGCACCATATGGAAATTCTTTTTCCACAGTAAATGGACAATACCACCTAGACTTCAACATACCTAGAAAAAAGTGAAGTCTTGAGTTATATAACAATACCTAGTCTCCTTGCTAAAATATTCTTTTCTTAATTTTTGCGATCATGATGTTGCTTCATCTTCTCTTTGTAGAGTGTGCGGAGTGGGAGTTTATCCAACTCATTCATCTTATTCATTTTTGCCTTTGTTGCATCCTGTCACTCAAAATTTAGCTTCTTTAATGCCCATAGTTCTTTGTACTAAATTTTAATAAGCAAGTGATATGACATTCCATACACCAACTGATATGGAGAAGCAGCTATGGGATTCTTGAATGTTGTTTGGTAGGACTATAATGCATCATCTAATTTTCTTGACTAATCAATCTTATTGGCATTCACCATCTTTGTAAAACGGACTTTGTCTCTTAGTTGTACACCTCAACCTGTCCACCAGTCTACGGATGCTAAGGCATTGGCACCTTATTCTTGACTTTGTACTTCTTAAGTAGACTCTTTAACAGGCAATTACAGAATTATGAACCACCATCAGTAATGATTGCACGTGGTGTGCCCAATTGAGAAAATATTTACTTCTTCAAAAAGGCGATGACACTTCTTCCTTCTTTGTTGGGGAGTGCAACCGCTTCCACCTATTTTGACACATAATCACTGCCATAAGAATGTACTTCATACTAAACAAGCTCACAAAGGGTCCCATGAAGTCCAAATCCCATACATAAAACAACTCCAATTCTAAAATAGAGGTTATAGGAAGTTCATGGCACCTAAAGATATTACCTTGACACTGGCATTGGTCACAAGATGAAGTAAAGTCATAAGCGTTCTTGTATATTGTAGGCCAATAGTACACATACTGTAAGATCTTGTGGGTTGTGCAGGTTCCTCCATGGTGGTCCCCAACTGGTGAAGCATAGCAAGACTCAAGTATACTCATCATTTCCATCTCAGGGATACATCTACGGATCACATGATCCTTATAAATTCTAAATAAGTAAGGCTCATCCAAGAAAAACTTTCGTACCTCATGCATAAAAAATTTCCACTATTGGAAGGTAAAATGTTCTAGGACAAGATAACTTTCTAGATAATTTGCATAGTCAACAAACAATAGAATTAGATCCTGAGAAGTAGCCAGTACCCACTTGTCTGGAAAATGATCATCAATTTCGAGCCCATTTTCAACATTTTGTATTGCTTCCTTCGCAAGTCTACTCAAGTGTTTTGCAACTTGATTCTCAGTACCTTTCCTATCCTTGACCTCAATATCAAACTCTTGCAGTGAAAGAACCAACCTAATCAATCTAGTTTTTGATCCTTTTTGTATATTAACTACTTCAATATTGTATGATCAGTGTGCACTATTACCTTCTTCCCAAATAGATAAGACTGAAATTTCTCAAAGGTAAAAATCACTTCTAATAACTCTTAGTGAGTAACTTTGTATTTCTTTAGTGTAGGCTTTAATTCCTTGCCGGCATAGTAGATTGAATGACGGATCTTTTCTCTTAGTTAGCCTAGGAGAATACCTAAGGCCACTCTACTTGGATCACATATGATTTCAAATGGCAAGGACCATTCAAGAGACACGATGATAGGAACTGTCATCAACTTCTCTATTAGACATTCAAAATCCCTCAAGCATGCTTCATCTATAACAAACATCACCTCTTTCAAAAGAAGCTTTCAAAGAGGGTTGGCAATCTTTGAGAAATCCTTGATGAATCACAATCAAAAACCGTATGTCCTAAAAAACTCTGAATGACCTTCATAGAATTTGATGGAGGTAATTTTGCGATCACTTCAATCTTAGCTCTACCTATCTCCACATCCTTTTTAAAATCTTGTGCCCAAGCACATGTCATAACTCTATTCATGAGTGATGATGACACCTACTAAAACCCATTAG
Organism: Capsicum annuum; assembly: GCF_002878395.1. Classification (NCBI taxonomy): domain Eukaryota; kingdom Viridiplantae; phylum Streptophyta; class Magnoliopsida; order Solanales; family Solanaceae; genus Capsicum; species Capsicum annuum. Next base: position 90,056,402 of record NC_061114.1, on the reverse strand, counting down.
TAGGTAAACCAACACCATAACCCAGAGCTAAGGCAATGGGTTACTTTAGTAGAAAATCCCGAAAAGGGCCATAATACATGAATACAATCATAAACAACAATGCTCCATAAAAGACAATCAAAATTAGATACCAATTCCACAACCTGGTAATATCAGTACAAGAGCATCTAAGTTTGACACTAGGATATACAACTCAAAGTCTAAATAGTCTTATACATTTATGTTGAATACAACAGACTGAATAAAGATAGAAGGAAAATGGGTGACTCAAAACTCTAAGAGCTCACCCTGTCTCTAGAAGATTAACACTGTATATTCTCAACTCAGTGACGACAACTACTACTTGGGTCTACACCAAAAAGGTACAGAAATATAGTATGGGTACCAAAATAATGGGTACTCAATAGGCATCATCGGCCTACTAAGATAAATTATGATATAAAGCAAGATAATATCTCTAAGTCAAGGTACAAAATTGAACCTAAATCTATTTTCTTATCACTGCACAAAATAAATAACCAACTAGAACAATAGCATAACATCTCATATTAATGCATACGACAACCATAATATAAAATAAATAATCAATCTGGAAGCATAAAGCAACATATATGCAATTACAGTCGCATAAATACCAAGTTTAACATGCACACAACCCTACGAGAATAAAGTAAAATAACTCACCACGGCATCCCATACCACTGGGAAGTACACCCAAAATCACATAAATTAAAGAACTTATCATGATGTCCCATACAACATGACAATGCAGCAAAAGAACAAATCATCAATGTATAAAGATATGTATATAAAAAACTATCATTTATCCATGGTTTTAATAATTCCCACTAATGGTCACTTGGCAATATCCATAATCATCATCAATTAGCACAATTGAAATAACATATATCAGGGTAATCATAACCATAGTCATATATCCATTTAGATATCTATGATATCAGTACACACTATCTAGTTGTTTCAAATGATCCAACACTTATTGTTATTAGTCTACTAATTCACTAGTTGTCATAATGGATTTCCAATCATAGCATAACCGGTTCTTTACCAAATCCTCATTCACGAGATAGCATCAACTATTATTCACTAAGTACCCAACATCCACACCTAGTAAAGATACACTACTAATCCATAGATGTCACTAGACCAAAGCTTAGTTCTTGTTATCGTAGGCGTACTTTCATCAAATGTACACAACTATCTATCAACCAATACCTCTTACTATATACCATCATAATCTAAAATTCCTCATTTACCAACCCAACAATATTATACTTCAGTCATCATCACCAATGCTAACCTACTATCACTATTGACCACATAACAACCACAATCTCTAGTTATCACATTTCGACCAACAAAGTCCATTACTTTGTATTTTAGACTTCTGCTTGTCAATTGAAATAGTCACTTAGTAGTTAAATAGTTACCATACAACTCATTTAACTAGGTAATATTCTTTAGTTAATCCCTTTATTCAAGCCAAACATACCCACTATGTCAATTCTTATTTGTACACAAGATTCTACTAGTAATTAGCCTTAACTCTTTATAAAACATATTTTATTTCTACTCAATGTTTAACACTAGTGAGAACCACACCACCAAACAAGCAATTAAGATTGAAGAATTATAATCGACATTTTAAGACTAGCATCATACTTCAAGGCACACATAAATATAATCATATGAAGGCATAATCACACATAAATATTTATATGCATGTTTACCATATATAATAGCAATATACCTTGCGAATGTATTGGGCATCATAATATCATAAATATCCTCCAGATGTATCAGCATCATAATATCATCATAAATCCTCTGGATGTACCAGTCATCATAATATCTTTAATATGTCATCCGAACATATTGGGCATCATCAATAAATCATTATTCACCATAGCATCAATATTAATCATCACATCAATATATATATATATATATGCATATGTGTATGTATGTATGTAGCTGAAATATTGAAAAGTATAAGCCCCACAAACAATAGTGTCTAAGAAAAGCAAGGAAAGGTATAACATTGTATCTCAACATTCATTATCAATACATTATAATAGTAAGTACATGAACATACATATCCATATAGTCTAAACACTCAACACATTATCGAGCTTGACATAATTATTAGCATTCTTAATTACAATCCATGGTTATACTTTCTAGAATCTCTCTTATTAGGAGTGATTCACAATACTAGTAACAAGGGATTTTTTGGCACAAACATAAGTTAAATCACTAGGCTTGAGCATAAAATGAGTAATTTAAACACCCTAGTTTTTGAACGTTAAAAAATTTCATAGCATTCCAGTCTCTGGACCTAATATTTCTCGAGGGTATAAACCATATATTGGGGTACAGATGGTATGGTCCAGACATATAATGACCATTGTTGGTTGGTGGGATGGATTTTGGTTATAGGAATGGATACGAATTAAAGGTACGAGTTATATTAGTGGTTATGGATTGTTTGGTTCCTTAAATTTATCTTAGACTTTGTTATGTAGGTTTCATCCAAGTATAAGTGGCTAACCATGATCCGTAATCTTGGTATGATTCATACTCATGACTCGTACGGTGGATAGTGTCTAAATTTTTATTAGGTTTAAATTTTCCAATGGTATAGATAAAGGGTATGGATCATATACTTTGAATATGACTTGGTTAGATGAGTTGTATGATGGACAATGTTGGATCCAAAAGTTAAGACTAAGATATGAGTATAGGGTACAACTTGTGAGGGTTAGTCGTACCCCTTTGATAGGATTTTGTTGCAACTTAAATAGGGGTATGTTGGATATTTTCCCACTTATCCTAATAAGGTCCCACAACTTATAACCTACTTGGGTGGTTATTTACACTATTATTCCATTCATTAACACATAGAAACTCTTCTAAACACTCTATAATTATCTCAAACGCTTTTGGGAAAGGGAAGCTAAGGTTTCAACTAGAGGATTGATTTGAGGCTTGTATTGGTGATTTCTTTCCATCATTATCTTGGTTTAAGGCATGTTCTCTTTCCTTATTGTAAATTATAACTAAAATCATGGCTTTTATAAATATTTTCATGACTTCATTTATTGTATGATTTTTGTTTTCAAATTTTAATTGAGACTTTTTATATTAAATGGTTGGTTATGGTTGTCCATGGTTTTAATTATGCTTTATGTGCATTAAAATTGGTTTGGATAATTTGATTGCTTAGGAAAGGAATGGTAAGTGGAATTGGTTTTGGTTATATTATGCTCCTAATGTGTTTGACAAAATACTAATATTAATGTTTTCATTGCATTGAGTACTTTTAATGGAACTCTTTCTTGTTTTAAAGCATCTTAAAGAAATTATGCATGGTTTAAATACCTTGGAAAGGTAAATGGCTAAATGTTTGTGCTTGAGGGGTACATGGAATCCCCAAAGTGGTTTGATATGGTAAATGAAAGGGCACTAGGAAGTCCCATTAAACCTATATATGGTTGGCTATGGATAGTACTAGGAAGTATGGTGGGTATAATGATACCACCACTAAATGGCCTTAGTTAATAAATTATAAATGGATTGGTTATTTGATTGGTAATAGTTTAAATTGGGAAATATTGGTAAGATAGGTAGAAAAGCCATGGAAGGTAGAGGTCCAGTGGGACAAAAATTGGAAAATCATATTTGCTGATATATGTTTGGCCTTGGTAACCGTGTGCATGATGTCACACTATATTTTAGGGGATGTACTAATCAACCTAGGTTTTCTTCCCTGGTCATGTAGCTACACACACCAGGTCTTTTTCAACAGGGAGAGCTGAACCTATAGCCCTGGATGGCTTAGGATGGCAAAGCTACATAGCCCAAGTAAAGGTTTAAAGGCATGCTAAACCCGATCCCCTTTATCGGCATGGTTATATATATGTGTATGTGTGTGTATTGTTGTATGCATATTACTGGTTTTACTTTTTTTATAAATTATATTATTTTATCGTTATCCTTAGATCATGCTAGCATTCACCCGCAAATCTGTCTACTGGTGGCTGTATACCCACGCTATGCAGGAACCAGTTGTTCTATTTCTCCTACATAGTAATTGACTCGGGGATCAGTATTTTGACTGAAAGGGTGATTTTCCACCCTTTTGAAAGGCTTCATTTTATGTCATAGATATTTCTAGACACTTTGATTTTATTTTGGATATTGGTTTTGGCCATGGTTGGGGTACGTACCAACTATATTTTATTTCTTATTTGGTTAGAGGCTTTATGGTACTTATATGGGTTGGAATGGTTGGGATCGATATCGGTATCAGCTTTTGGGATTAATTATATTATGTTTTGTCCTAATTTCTCAGCGTTCCATTGTATTTTATTTAGAGATTAATTATATTATGTTTTAGAACATCTTTGGTTGTGGTTTTTTATGGCCCTTATTTCAATATCGGTTTGGTATGGTTGGATTATTCGTATGGAATGGTTGGACTAGGTTGGGTCGGTTATGGTTGTGATCCTATCCTAGAGTCTTCATGTGAGTTGTTACACTATCTTGTTTTGTGCTCAAAATTTAGCCAACTTAAAGCAGGGGGCTGGAGGTTGGGTTGGGTAACGGGGGTGGTCTTTTGTCCTAATTAAACTTGGGATACCCATTATGACAAGGCCTCCGATTGGGTCATGTCAAGTTTGTATCAGAGCCTAGGTTCATGGTTAATTAGGAGACCACAAAGCCGTATTGAGTAGAGTCTCTTTTAGGAATGTGTAGTGCACCACACTCATAAGGACTTTAGAAATGTTTCACTTTTCTTGGTATTTAATTTTCAAGAATTGAGTCTCAGTCCTTAAATATTCGCTAATCCTTGTTTGTTCGCATTTTAGAGCATGCCTCATAGATCTAGAACATAAGAAAATTCTTCTATCCCACCTAGGGGTAATACTAAAATGGTTTATCTAACTTTTGGAGATCATCTTTGATCTCACAGTCCTATCTTTAGTAGTTCTATAGTTCCACTGGTTGCTATTAGTCCTCTTTAAGTCGATGTGACTAATGCAAAATTTTATCATTCTATTCATGTTATTGCTTAGATGGTCATTGTTCAGGCTGAGCGGGGAGCGGCTGGTGCTTTACTTGCTGAGGCCACAAGGGTTAGCCAATTTACAAAGATGGGTCCTTCTAATTTTTCTAGAGTAAAGGTGGAGGAGGATCCACATGGCATCTCGGATAAAATGGAAAAAATATTTTGCGTTATACAGGCTACCAATATGGAAGGGGTAAACCTTGCAGCTTAACAACTCAAAGAGGTTGCATATCAGTGGTATGAAGAGTAGGATAGAGATAGGGGTGATGTCAATAAATCAGTCTTGTGGGATACTTTTTGTAAGGCCTTCTTAGATAAGTTCTTTCCCCAAGAGTTAAAAGGAAGCAAAGATTGAGGAGTTTGTGAACCTCAAGCAGGGGAGGATATCTGTCAAGGAATATGCCTTAAAGTTTCACCAATTGTTAAGGTAGGCTCCTGATTTAGTGGCTGACATGCGAGAAAAAATGAGGAAATTTGCTTCTGGGTTGAATTGGGATTTGATTGTTAAGAGCAAGACTTCCTTACTGATTAATGATATGGACATCTCTAGATTGATTGTTCATATGCAGCAAGTAGAAGATGAAAAAATAAAGCAGGAAGAGTTTGGGGATAGACAGGTTAAGAGGAGCAGGTTTTCTTACTAGAGAGGTGGTCGGGATAGTGGCAAATATAGAAAAACAAGTAGAGGAGTTATGGTTTCTTTTCTTCTGCTAGTGCTCCCTACCAGTCGGGCAACGGGCGTAATCAAGGTGGTGAAAATTTCTGGGTACAAGGTGACTAATTTCAAGCCAGCAGAGGTCAGTTAGTTTCTTCATCCCTTCTTTGTCGATTCTATAGTCGTCCTCATCAGGGTTATTACAATAAAGAAATAGACAAATACTTCATATGTTGCTAGGCAGGCCATTATCTTAGAGATTGACCAGTTAATAAGGTTGCTTTAAGGGCTAATAATATTCCTAAGGCTTTATCATCTACTCCTACACCCGGCAGCATTGCATCTACCTTTGTTACTGTTCCATGTTTTAGTATTGGTTAGGATAGGTTATATGCTTTGGTTTCCCAATAAGAATTTGAGACATCACTTGATATCATTACTAGTACGTTAAAGCTTTTCTCTTATGATGTATATTGTTTTCTTGAACCAGGGTCCACTCTCTACTATATGACTCCTTATGCGACATTATCTTTTGTTTTCTATATGAAAGTTATTTAGGATGTTTTTTTATTTCTACCCCAATTGCTAACTCAGTTATTATTAAAAGAGTCTATAGAGGGTGAGTGGTATCTGTTGGTGGCATGCATACCTTGGTAGATCTGTTTGAGTTTGGTATGGTGGATTTTGATGTCATTCTAGGTACGGATTGGTTGCACTCTTTTTATGTATCCTTGGCTTGTTGGGCCTGTAGGGTTATCTTTAGGTTCCCTGGTGAACTGGTTATAGTATAGGAGGGTGGTTCTTTAGCTCCTAGGGGGGATTTATTTCTTAACTTAGAGATCGGAGGTTAATCTTTAAAGGTTGTCTTTATCACTTGGTCTGGGTCAAATATTCTAACTCGGAAGGTCCTTCTTTCTAGTCAGTTCTAATGGTTAATAAGCTTCTAGAGGGCTTTCTTGATGATCTTCCTAGGGTGCCTTGAAATAGGGAAATCGAGTTTGGTATTGATCTAGTTCTGGACAATCGTTCAATTTCTATTCCTCCGTATAAAATTGCTCAGACAGAGTTGACAAAAATGAAAAGCTATATAAGGATCTTCTTGATAAGGAGTTTATTCATCCTTGTGTATCTATGTGGGGTGCACCGGTGTTGTTTGTACGTAAGAAGGATGGTTCCTTTCGGATGTGCATTAACTATAGGAAGGTAAACAAGGTAACAATAAAGAATAAGTATCCCCTTCCAAGGATAGATAATCTGTTCGACTAGCTTCAAGGTGCCAAGTTCTTATCTAAGATAGATCTTCGGTCTGGGTACCATCATCTAAATATTAGGTAGATAGATATCCCTATGAAGCCATTTCATACTCGGTATGGACGATTTGAGTTTTTGGTAATGTCATTTGAGTTGACTAATACTCCATCAATATTTATGGATTTGATGAATAGGGTTTTTCATCAATATTTGTATCTCTTCATTGTTGTGTTTATTAATGACATTCTGGTCTATTCGAAGAGTGAGGTGGATCATGCTAATCACCTCCATGTGGTGATACAAACCTTAAAGGAACGGTAGTTCTATGCCAAGTTCTCTAAATGTGAGTTTTGGTTGAACGTTGTAACTTTCTTGGGTCATATTATTTCTAATAAAGGGATCATGGTGGATCCGCAAAAGGTTGTTACGGTGATGTGGTGTCCTAGACCCATGACTCCATCAAACATTTGGAGTTTCTTGCATTTACCTAGGTATTATGGATGGTTTGTGGTAAGCTTTTCATCAATAGCTGCTCCTTTGACTAAGTTAACTCAGAAGAATGTTAAGTTTTCTTATTTAGATGTTTGAGAGGGGAGTTTGGAGAAGTTTAAGAATAAGTTAACTTCGGCACCAATTCTAACTTTGCCAGACAGAAATTATGGGTTCGTGCTTTATTGTATTATATCTCAGGTAGGTCTTGGTTGTGGTTTGATGCAACATAGAAAGGTAATTGCCTATACTTCCAGGAAGTAGAAAGTTCATGAGAGGAAATATTCTACTCAGCATTTAAAGTTATTAGTAGATGTGTTTTCTTTGAAAATAAGGCAGCATTATTTGTATGGTGTTCGCGTGGATATCTGCTCTGATCATAAGAGTATAAAGTATGTATTCACTCAAAAGGATCTTAACCTCAGGGAGAAGAGGTGGCTTGAGCTTCTCAAGCAGTACGACATGAGTCTTCACTATCACCCAAGTAAGTTTAACGTGGTTGCTGAGGCTCTTAGTAGGTTATCCTAGGTAAGTTTGTCTTATATGGATGAAGGAAACTGGGAATTGGTGAAGGATATTCACCACTTTTATAATCTTTAAGTTCACCTCTTAGACTCCCAGGATGGTGGCGGGGTAGTGCAAGAAATGGTTCAATCATCTTTTGGTTCAAAGATTAATGTAACTCCCTAACTTTCTGAATCGGAATGCTACACGGTGCTCATGACCCCAAGGGACCATAATCTAACCCATGACTGATATTTGTACCTGTACATTGCATGTATAATGTAATAATGCGGAAAACATGAACATGTAGGCCATAAGGTTCAACTGAACAAAGAATCTATCAAAACATAATATCCATATAGGTGAAAGATACGCAAAAAAGCTGAAAATGGAATCAAGTCTAAACATAAGTCTGAATACAGAAGCTGAAAGCCTCTAAGTACTATCTGAATAAGGAGTTGAAAGAACATGTCTCTAGCTAACTCCATAAATTGATAACTAGCTAAAATAATAATGAATAAATCAAATCATACTGTCCTCGAATGAAGAGGACTCACTGAATCTCTGCGACCAAAAATGCTACTGCTACTACTGGTTTGGAGCTCGTGTCTTTGAACGTATGGTGTAATATGATAAGAAAGCACCATAGCACAAATGCGTTAGTACAACTGGAGTACTAAGTATATGAGTGAGGTAGGCTAATGCAAAGGGTTTACATTCATGAATAATGCTAATTGACTGACAAATATGAATGCAAGAGTACAAACATACATACATAGTAACTGACATCATGAGTACGTGGTAGCTAAATCTGTATTCTAATACATGACTGGAACTGTAGCCTGATCACATGAGCGACTATGCCTGACAATCCTGAATTTGGTAGAACTCCCTGAGTCCCGTGCTATAACTGAATTTGACTGTATCTAATAGTCCTGGTATACTGATATCTAAGAAATATCTGAGTTCTTTTACTGAGAATGATACTGAAATTATGGGAGTTAGTTGTTTAACAGACATACCCCATGTATGCCATTATGGCTAAGCTGGGGTCCAATCTCTGCCCCGACTGGAGGGGTGTCAATACTACGCCACTGGTAAGAACAGTTGTGAGTGACCCTTATCTGGCAGGTACTCAAAGTGAGAATGGTGGGACCTTAAACTGACAGGTTAAGGCACCTCATCAACCCTAATCTGACAGGCTAAGATATCTCAACCTACGCTGGCAATGTAGTGCTGGAACACAAGAATAACTGCTAAGAAACACACCCTAAACTGGTAGGTGATTCCCCATCCTTTGGTTCACTCGGTGCTAACTTCTACTCCCATCTGAAGAGACTAAACATAATTTAACTGACTGTACAAGGATAGATTAACTAACTTCCATTGACTGACGGAGTAGTACTATTATCTGAGAGTTAACTAAGATCATGAGATTTTTGAGGTTTCATGAGTCACATGACTGACTGGGTTCTATAGATTATAGCTTGACTGATATTATCGTTACAACATGACATGGCTCTAGGCACACAGCTAGGTTTTTCAGGTATAAATACCCCTAGGACTTGATAGAAGGAAACTGACACACATGACATGACTTGATCACAAGATTTGAGTCCACAATTCACAATATCATAAGTAGGGGATATGATATTTCATATAGTTATTCAACATCTTAAACATTGTAGGGAATGAATGGATATATTACGTGTACATATTGTATATCTCCATTATCTTGTATGCTTCATACAACCACAATAGCGACACATGAAAAGCATGGAATTCATATTGAAGTATATAGCTTACATGAACTTCTCATTTAGACATCATAGAACCATACAAACATGAATTTCTAGCATCCTAAGTATTTTATCAAACACCTTGCATGCATTCTTTTAGGCATAGGTGGGTTTCATACTTGCACCATATTAAACCACCCAAAGTTCATGGTTTTTCAATTAACAAACATATATATTCCATGAAAACACCTTTAGACATCACATTGAAACTTAAACAACAATCGTCAACATGTACATACTGATATCACCACAAAAAGTTTACAAAATAATATTTAAAAAATGGCTCTTGAGCACTATGAACGGCTTGGATCCACAAATGAACACGACGCATACCTTAGTGATTAAATATTAAAAGAGATCCAATGTTTTTGAAGGTTCTTAAAGAATTTATTAGGCTTGCACTTATAGAGATGATCTTGAGAGAAACCCAAATCTTGTGGTTAATAGTGTAAGAGAGGGTTTTTAAGATGCTTAACTGAAGAAAAAATGGGAAAAATTACGCCTCTTTAGGGTTATAAGTCGTGGAAGGTGAAGGAAAATACCAAAATACCCTTATGAAATAAATTCCCAGTTGCTGAAAATCATAGCAGACAACATTTGTGACAAGGCGTCAAAAATGTGGTAACCCATCAATAATGTCGTCAGCCAGGATCTGGAATTGATGGTTTCTGCCTACGTCTGACGACATTTGTGACAAGGCATCACAAATGTGTTAAGCTACCACGAATGTCGTCACTTAGGAGCTAGTTTCTGCCTAAGGCTGGTGACATTTATCACAAGGTATTCCAATTGTTGTAAGCTACTAGGAATGTCGTCACTCAGGAGCTTCTTTCTGCCTAAGGCTGACGACCTTTGTGATAGTACATCACAAATGTGGTAAGCTACCACGAATGTCGTCACACTATTTCCAGCTTGACATGCTGGAGTAAAATAGGAATAACTCTTTGCTCCGATATCAGATTTTGGAAAAATTAGTATCGTTGGAAAGATAATACAATTATGTATCTGTTGATAGGTCATGATCTACAAAATTCAAAGTATAATGAGATATATTCTCTTTTGAAGTTGACTATACCAATATCTTTCTCAAGAATTCAATCGGTAAGGAATGTTTTGATTTGTCTGATAGCTGGGATTTATTTGAAGCCTTAATATACATCTAACTTAATCATAAAACTATAAAAGAACCATGATGTACTATGTATGATCTTGGTAGATGGATCTAATATTGGTTTGTATTTTTGGGGGTATTACAATATCTCCCCCTTAGAAAAATTCATCCTCGAATGCTGACTGCTTGAGAGGGGATAAAAGATAAAATGACACATACACTGATCATGCTCAATTGGCACATGATTTTATGACTACTTTGAATTTTAAACAAAATATAGCCCAACTGAACATGCATATCTGATGCATGACTGAGAACCTGAACTCATGAATGCATGATAGGCTATGCACTGATACTTGATACCAATTTTATATTGGAATTTTGAACATGTAACTGAATAAGCTTAAGGAAAATGGTTACCTCAAGTTAAGTCTGAATTAGCGGAGAAAAGATAAGGGTTCTTGGTTTGCATGTCTACTTCTGCTTCCCAAGTAGCTCTCTCCATGGCTTGATTCCACCAAAGAACCTTGACTAGAGGGACTTCTTTGTTCCTCAGTGTATGAGTCTGATAGTTGAGGATTTTGACTGGAATCTCTTCATAAGAGAGGCTATTCTGAATATCAACGCTCTGAATAGGGACTACAACTGTTAGGTCACCTATGCACTTCTTGAGTAAAGAGACATGGAAGACTGGGTGAACTGAGGCTAGATCTAAAGGTAATTCGAGCTCATAGGATACCTGGCCGAAGCAACTGAGAATCCTAAAGGGAACGACATATCGAGGACTGAGCTTTCCCTTCTTGCCGAATCTCTTCACTCCCTTCATGGGATAGATCTTGAGATAGACATAGTCATCGACCTCAAATTCAAGATCCTTTCTATAAACATCCGCATAAGACTTCTGTCAGCTCTGAGAAGCCCAAAGTCTTTTTCTAATCAACTAAACTTTCTCTAAGGCATCGAATACTAAGTAAGGCCCTATGACTGCGGTCTGACTAACTTTGAACCAAAAGATCAGAGATCTACATCTCCTATTATAGAGAGCTTTAAATGGAGCCATCTGAATACTGGAATGATAGCTATTGTTGTATGAAAACTCAATCAAAGGAAAGTGGTAATCCCATCTTCCCTTGAAATCAATTGTACACACCCTTAGCATATCTTCTAAAGTTTGAATGGTCCTTTTTTCTTGACTATCTGTCTGAGGATGAAACGATGTACTGAGATGAACTTGGGTACCAATAACCTTTTGGAATGCTTTCCAAAAGTAAGAGGTAAAATGGGTACCTCTGTCTGAGATGATATATTATGGAACACCATGTACTCGGACCAACTCCCTGATATAGAGTTTGGCATAATCCTCGGTTGAGTAAGAGGTACGAGCTGGAAGAAAATGAGCTGACTTGCTCATTCTGTCTACAATGACCCAAACTGAATCATGCTAATGACGTGTTCTAGGAAAACTCATCACAAAGTCCATGTTCACTTCTTCCCAGTTCCAAGTAGGAATAGTGAACTCCTGCATGGAACTACTAGGTTTTTGATGCTCTATCTTAGACTGCTGATATGTAGAGCACTTAGCCACAAACTCTGCAACGTCCCTCCTTATCCCACTCCACCAATAGATCTCTCATAAGTCATGGAATATCTTAGTGGCCCCTGGATGAATAGAGTATCGTACACCATGCGTTTCTATAAGAATTCGTTGCCTCAAGTCATCTACACCGGGAACACACAGACCACCCTAACAACGAAGAATGCCATCTCCTCCTTGGGAGAAAATCTCTACTTCCTGACTCTGAACTAACTCTTTTAGCTTGACAAGGCTAGGATCCCTATCTTTCTTCTCTTTCACCTCGGAAACTAGAGATGACTCCGAACTACTTGAACATATACACCACCCTCTGAAGAGTCGACTAAGCGAATACCTAGTCTGGCAATCTGATGAATGTCCTGAGCTAACTTTTTCTTACTATCCTCAACATGGGAAACACTACCCGTGGAGAGTCTAGTGAGTGCGTCAGCCCCTACATTGGCCTTGACAGAATGATAAAGGACACTCATGTCATAATCCTTCAAGAGCTCTAACCACCTTCTTTGATGAAAATTGAGATCTTTTTGGGAAAAGACATACTAAAGGATCTTATGATCTGTGAAGATGTCTACATGAACACCGTATAGATAATGCCTCCATATATTTAGGTCAAAGACAACTGCTACTAACTCAGGGTCATGAGTAGGATAGTTTTTCTCATGGGGCTCTAACTGTCTAGAGGCGTAGGCTATGACTCTACCATGATGTATGAGGTCACAACCTAAACCTACTATGGATGCATCTCAATAGACTACGAATCCATTAGAACCATCAGGAAGTGCTAAAACTGGAGCTGAGGTGAGTCGAGTCTTCAAATCCTAAAAACTCTTCTCGCAAGGTTTTGACAACTGAAACTTTACCTTCTTCTGAGTCAATCTGGATATAGGAGATACAATAGAAGAAAATCTCTTGACAAACCGTCGGTAATAGCCAGCCAAACCCAAGAAACTCCTAATATTTAATGGAGAGACAGAACAAGGCCAGTTTCTTACCGCTTCAGTTTTCTGAGGATCTACTCTAATGCCATCATCAAAAATAATGTGGCCAAGGAATGCTACTGATCTTAGCCAAAATTCACACTTACTGAACTTAGAGAACAACTGGTAATCCCTGAGAGTCAGAAGAACTATGATGAGATGGTCTGAATGATCACACTCTATGCGAGAATAGACCAGAATATCATCTATGAAGACTATGATGAATATGTCCAAGTACTACTTGAACACCCAATTCATCAAGTCCATGAAAGCTGCAGGGGAATTGGTAAGACCAAAGAAGATGACTAGAAATTCAAAGTGACCATACCGAGTATGAAAAATTGTCTTCAGAATGTCATATTCTCGAACTCTAAGCTGATGATAGCTTGATCTGAGGTCTATCTTGGAGAAATAACTGGCACCCTGAAGTTGGTCAAACAAGTCATTTATTCTAAGTAGCGGATACTTATTCTTGATCGTGACTTTGTTGAGCTGACGATAATTAATACACATTCTGAGAGAACCGTTTTTCTTGCGCATGAATAAGACTAGCGCACCCCATGGGGATATACTAGGCCTGATGAATCCCTTATCTAAGAGATCCTTTAATTGATCTTTCAGTTCCTTGAGTTATGCCGGTACCATTCTGTATGGAAGAATATAAATAGGTTGAGTATCTGGGAAAAGGTCTATGCCGAAGTCTATTTCCCTTTTGGGAGGAATGCCAGGAAGATCTTTGGGAAAGACATCTATTCATTTACAACTGGACTGATTTGAGACTAGGAGATTCAGAACTAGAATCCTTAAAATGCACGAGATGATACACACACCCCTTAGAAATCATTTTTCTTGCCTGAAGGTAGGAAATAAGATGACCCCTGAAAGACGAAGTGCCACCCTTCTACTCTCGGAAGGGCTTATCCAGGAACTGAAATTGAACTATCCTATTTCTGTAGTCGACTACGGCATAACAGGAATAAAGCCAATCCATACCAATAACGACATCAAAATCAGTCATCTTTAACTCGACTAAATCTGCTAAGGTGGATTTCTGAAATATCATAACCAGGCAGTTCTTGTATACCCACCGAGCTATGATAGTTTTACTCACTGGGGTTGAGACTGAAAAGGGCTCTTTAAAATTTCTAGACTGATTCCAAAATTTCCTGCTATGTATGGAGTGACAAAAGACAAGGATGCACCTGGTTCTTGCAAAGCATAAACATGAACATGGAAAATCTGTAACGTACCAGTAACGGCATTAGGAGAATTTTCCTGATCCTTTCAGGTCTGAAGAGCATAGAGTCTATTTGGGCATTGCCTACTAGTAGCACTGGAAGTGGCACCCTACTGATTTAGGCCACTAGATTGAGCTGTGTAACGATTCTGCTAACCCTGAGGGCCTGGATAAGGACACTCCCTAATCCTGTAGCCTGGCTTACCACAACCAAAATAGACATCACTACCAAAGGGGTTTTGTTCGGGCACTGCTAACACTGCCCTGAGATTTAGAGCTTGGTGCTCTGTCTCTGTTTCCATCCCTGAACTTCGGCACTGGGGAACTAGCGAAGAAGGGGATGGAACTGCAGATTTAGGACTAAACTACAAATAATTTCCTCTCTCTGATTTGGACTGAGCAGAACTGAAACTGCCTATTCTTGCTTTCTTGTTCTACCTCTCCCTACTCTTAACCTTCTGCTTCTCTTTCTATTGAGCATGGGTCATGAGCCTGGCTAAAGTCATATCACTATTCAGCATCACAGACCTACACTCATTTACCATGCTATCATTCACCTCTAACACAAACTTGCTCATCTTAGCCCTATTGTCTACAACCACATGAGGGGCATATCTGGCTTGCTGAGTAAATCTAATAGAATACTCTTTAACTATTATATTTCCCTACCTGAGATTGATGAACTCAAGAACTTTATCCTCTCTCAGTTCTTGGGAAAGAATCTGTCTAAGAAAGCCGTGACAAATTCTTTTGACTAAACAGGACCTGAATCCTCTAACCTTTTTGCTAATCGCTGTTTGTTCCAAGTGTGAGTGACATCCTGTAATTGGTATGCGTCTAACTCGGCACTCTAAGAAGAAGTGACTCCCACGATATCAATGACCTTCTGTAATTGATCAATGAATTCCTGAGGATCCTTGTCTGGATTCCACCTAAAGAAGGACGAAGGGTTCATTCGGGTGAAGTCCCAAATCATAGCTGCAGATGAATTGGCCACTGGGTTGGGCAGAAAGAGCAGTAAATATGGTCCTAAACTCTGCATGAGAAACATGTTCGCCCAAATGATCTTCGAGCTAAGGAGACGGTTGATTTCTTCTCCTTGGAGGCATCTTTCTAAAATAAGAGATAAGCGAATTAGACTGAGAAATTGATTTAAAATTATGCTTACTAGCATGACATGAATACTGAATGAAGGAAAACTGTTCCTAAAACATCTTATAGCCTCCTGTACATAAATATGGTACGCAACAAACCCATGTACAAGACTCTACTAGATGCAACTTTTAAACTTTGTAGGACTCTATTCAACCTTAGACTCTGAAACTAAGTTTATAACACCTCAATTTTTTGAATCAGAATGCTACACGGTGCTCATGACCCCAAGGGACCACAAGCTAACCCATGACTGATATCTGTACCTGTACACTATATATATAACGTAATAATGTGGAAAACATTAACATTTAGGCCATAAGGTTCAACTGAATAAACGATCTATCCAAACATAATATCCATATAGGTGAAAGATACCCAAAACAGCTAAAAACTGAATCAAATCTAAACATAAGTCTGAATACTTAATCTGAAAGCCTCTAAGTACTGTCTGAATAAGGATTTGAAGAAAAATATCTCCAACTAACTCCATAAACTAATAACTGGATAAAATAATAATGAATAAATCAAATCATATTGTCCTCAAATGAAGAGGACTCACTCAATCTCTGTGACTGGAAATGCTATTGCTACTGCTGGTATGGAGCTCGTGTCACTAAACCTATGGTGTAACATGAAAAGAAAGCACCATAGTGCAAATGCGTCAGTATAACTGAAGTACTGAGTATACGAGTGAGGTAGGCTAATGCAAAGGGTTTACATGCATTAATAATGCTAATTGACTAACTGATATAAATGTAAGAGTACAAACATACATACATAGTAACTGAGATCATGAGTATGTGGTATCTAAATCTGTATGCTAATACATGACTGGAACTGTAGTTTTGATAACACGAGCGATTGTGTCTGATAGTCCTGGATCATGTAGAACTCCCGTAGTCCTATACTATAACTGAATTTGATTATATCTAATAGTCCTGGTATACTAATATCTAAAGAACTATCTGATTTATTTTACTGAGACTGATACTAAAATTGTGGGAGATAGTTGCTTAATCGACATGCCCCATGTATGCCATTATGGCTAAGCTGGGGTCTAATCTCTACCTCGATTGGAGGGGTGTCAATACTGCACCACTGGCAAGGACAGTTTTGAGTGGCCCTTATCTTGCAGGTACTCAAAATGAAAATGGTAAGAGCCTAAATTGAAAGGTTAAGCCAGCTCATCAACCCTAATCTGACAAGCTAAAATGTCTCAACCTATGCTGGTTACATAGTTCTTGAACATAAGGATGACTGCTAAGAAATACACCCTAAACTGCTAGGTGAGTCCTCATCCTTGGGTCCGCTCGGTGCTAACTTCTAATCCTATCTAAAGAGATTAAACATGATTCAAATGGACAGATTAACTGACTTCCATTGACTGACGGAGTAGTACTATTATCTGAGAATTAACTGACATCATAAGATTTCTGAGGTTTCCTGAGTCACATGACTAACTGAGTTCTATAGATTATAGTTTGACTGAGATAATCATGACAAAATAACATGGTTGTTGGCACACAGTTATGTTTTTTGGGTACGAATACCCCCAGGACTTGATAGCAGGAAACAGACACACATGACATGACTTGATCATAAGATTTGAGTCCACAATTCATAATATCATTAGTAGGGGATATTATATTTAATACAGTTATTCAACATCTTAAAGATTGTAGGGAATGCATGGATATATTTCGTATGTATATTGTATATCTCCATTATCTTGCATGCTTTTTACCACCATAATAACAATACATGAAAAGCATGGAATTCATATTGAATTATATATCTAACATGAACTTGTTATTTATACATCATAGAACCATACTAACATGAATTTCTAGCATCCTAAGCATTTGATCAAACACCTTGCATGCATTCTTTAAGGCATAGGTGGGTTTCATAATTGCATCATATTAAACCACCTAAAGTTTATGGTTTTCAATTAAAAAACATATATATTCCATGAAAACACCTTTAGACATCACATTGAAACTTAAACAACAATCGTCAACATGTACATACTGATATCACCACAAAAAGTTTACAAAATAATATTTAAAAAATGGCTCTTGAGCACTATGAACGGCTTGGATCCACAAATGAACACGACGCATACCTTAGTGATTGAATATTAAAAGAGATCCAATGTTTTTGAAGGTTCTTAAAGAATTTATTAGGCTTGCACTTATAGATATGATCTTGAGAGAAACCCAAATCTTGTGGTTAATAGTGTAAGAGAGGGTTTTTAAGATGCTTAACTGAAGAAAAAATAGGAAAAATTATGCCTCTTTAGGGTTATAAGTTGTGGAAGGTGAAGGAAAATACCAAAATACCCTTATTAAATAAATTCCCAATTATTGAAAATCATAGCTGACAACATTTGTGACAAGGCATCAAAAATATGGTAAGCCATCAAAACTATCGTCACGCAGGAGCTGGAATTGATGGTTTCTGCCTAAGTCTTACGACATTTATGATAAGGAATTACAAATGTGGTAAGATACCATGAATATCATTACTTAGGATCTATTTTATGCCTAAGGATGATGATATTTGTGAAAAGGCGTCACAAATATGGTAAGCTACCACAAATGTCATCACTTATGAGCTAGTTTCTGCCTGAGGCTGACGACCTTAGTGATAGGGCATCACAAATGTGGTAATCAACCATGAATTTCGTCACTTAGGAGCTGGTTTTTGCCTAAGTATGACGACCTTCATGATAGGGCGTCACAAATTTGGTAAGCTACCACGAATGTCATCACACTATTTCCATCCATACATGCTAGAGTAAAAAAAGGAATAACTCTCTGCTCTGATATCAGATTAAGAAAAAATTAGTATATTTGGTAAGATAATTCAATTATGTATCTGTTCATAGGTCATAAGCTCAAAAATTCCAAGTATAATGAGAGATATTCTCATTCGAAGTTGAATATACCAATATCATTCTCAAGAATTCAATCGGTAAGGAATGTTTTGATGCGTCTGATAGCTGGGAGTTATTTGAAGCCTTAATATACATCTAAATTACTCATAAAACTATAAAATAACCATGATGTAATATGCATGAGCTTGGTACATTGCTCTAATATTATTTTGGATTTTTTAGGGTATTACAATTAAGGAGAAGCAAATGCTACATCCTATCTTGATGAAAATCAAGAGTGACATTGGTAGGCAAGAGTTAGTGGTTTTTGAGATCGATGGTGATGTTACTTTACAGTAAAATGGGAGGTTGTGTGTTCCTAATTTCGACAGGTTATGATAAAGGATTTTGGCTGAGGCGCATGAGTCTTGCTATATTATTTGTCCCAGCTCAACTAAGATGTATCATGATCTTAAGGAGATATATTGGTGTAATGGCATAAAGAAGGATAGGGCTGATTTTGTATCCAAGTGGATGGTGTGTCAATAGGTTAAGGTTGAGCACATAAGGCCAGGAGGGTTGTATTAAGAAATTAAATCGCCCGAGTGGAAATAGGAAGTGATTAATCTGGACTTCGTTACTATTCTACCTCAATCTCTTAATCAACATTATTTGATTTGTGTCATCATGGATAGGATGACTAAGTTTTCTCATATTTAGCTAGTGCAGACTATCTTCTGGGAGGTGGATTATGCGAAGCTATATCTTCAGGAGATTGTGAAGTAGAATGGTGTGCCTGTTTTGATTATTTTATACTGTGGCACACATTTTACATCTCACTTTGGGAAATATTTCTAGGAAGGTTGGGGACTAAGTTGAATCCAAGTACTTTTTTCCACCCACAGACAAATGGGCAAGTAGAGAGAACTATTCAAACATTGGAGGATATGCTTTGGGCTATTGTGATTAATTCTGGTGCCAATTAGGTTGATCATCTACCTTTGGTGGAGTTTGATTACAATAATAGCTATCATTATAGTATTGGTATGTCCTCTTTTGAGGAATTGTACGGTAGGAGGTGTAGATCTCCTATTGGTTGGTTTGAACTTGGTAAGGTGGATATTTTTTATCCTGACTTAGTTTATCAGGCTATGAGAAGGTGAAGGCAATTTGGGATAGGATCAAGGCAACCCAAAGTCGGCAAAAGTCCTACACAAGTGTTTGGCATAGAGACTTGGAGTTTGAGGTTGGGATAAGGTTTTCCTTAAGGTATCTCCTATGAGGGGGGTAGTGTAGTTTAGTAAGAAGGGGAAGCTCAGTCCCTAATATATTGGTCCTTATGAGGTTTTACAAAGAATCGGTAATGTTGCTTATGGGCTGAGTTTCTTTCTAGATTAAGCTTGGTTCATCTGACCTATCATATTTCATTATTGAGGAAGTTCATTGGTGATCCTTCTTCGGTTGTTCTTTTTGAAAGATTGGGTATCTTCGATTCCATGTCTTAAGAAGAAATCCTGATAGAAATCTTGGATAGGCAGATTCGCTGGTTGCGGACCAAGGATGTGGCTTCAGTTAAGGTTCTATAGTGAAATCATAAGGTAGAAGAAGCTACATAGGGAGCGGAGAAGGACAGGAAGTCCAAATGTCTGCAATTGTTTTCTGCTCCTAAGATTTGTGCAGAAGGTGTTTGTCTGCAACATATCTTTATTTTTAGAGTTTGTTAAAGGAAAGATTAATATCTTCACCCCTTTGTTTTCAAACATTTACTAATGATTGGAAATATATTTGATAATGCAAATGACTCATTCATGTGGTTACCCCTACCTTATTCGTCATTCAGTGATAAATATTCCTAGTGGGGGATACTGAAATACCCTAGTTTCTAGACCGTAGAAAATTTACTAGAATTTTGGTCTCTGGACCCAATACGACTCAATGGTATGATCCATATGTTGGGGTATGGATGGTATGGTCTAGTCATATGCTAACTAATGTTGGTTGGTTGGATGGATTTTTGTTCCTTAACTTTCTCTTAAACTTTGTTACTTAGTTTAGTGAGTATGAGTGGCTCACCATGATCTGTAATCTAGGTATGATTCCTACCCAAGACTCGTATGGTGGATAGTGTTCAAATCTTCCTTGAGTTTAAATCTTTTAGGGTTAAAGATGAAGGGTACGGATTGTATGCTTTGGAAATGACTTGGTTGGATGATTTGTATGCTGGATAGGTTTTGAGACAAAGGTTGAGGCTATGATATGAGTGAAGGGTACCACTCATATTAGAGGGTATGACTCGTAAGGGTAGATCGTACCCTTGTGATGGGATTTTGGTGCAACTCAAGTGGGGGAATTCTGGATATTTCCCCATTTATCTTAATAAGGTCCCACGACATCTAACCTACTTGGGAGGTTGTTTATTCTATTATTCCATTCATTACCACTTACAAACTCTTCTAAACACTCTATAATTCTCTCTAAAGATATTGGGCAAGGGAAGCTAGGGCTTCAACTAAAGGATTGATTTGGGCTTGTCTTTGTGATTTCCTTCCATCATTATCTTAGTTTAAGGTATGTTCTCTACCCTAATTGTAAATTCTAATTTAAATCATGGTTTTTATGAATTTTTTCATGAGGTCATTGATTGTATGATTTTGGTTTTCAAATATGAATTGGGGGTTTTGATATTAAATTGTTGGTTATGGTTTTCCATGGTTTTAATTATTCTTACTATTCATTAATGGTATTTTTGGATAATTGAATTGCATGGAAATGGTTTAAATGGTAATTGGATTTGGTTTTGGTTATAGTATGACTTTAATATGTTTGACAAAATGCCTAAAATAATGCTTTCACTGCACTGTTTACATTTAATGGAACTCTTTCTTGTTGTAAAAGTTGGTAAAGGAAATATGCATGGTTTAAATATCATGGAAAGGTAAATGGCTAAATGGTTATGCTTGAGGGGTACATGGAATCACCCCAAGTTGTTTGATATGGCAAATGGAAGGGCACTTAGAAGTCGCCTTAAACCTATATATGGTTGGCTATGGATAGTACTTAGAAGTATAGTCGGTATGACGATACCACCACTAAATGGCCATGGTTAATAAATGGTAAATGGATTGGTTAACAACTTGGTAATGGTTTTAATTGGACAATAATGGTGGAATATGTAGGAAAGTCATGGAAGGTGGAGGTCCTGGGGGACCTAAACTGGGTACTCATATTTTCGATATGAGGTTGGTCTTGGTAACCGTGTGCATGATGTCACACTACATTTTAGGGGATGTACTATTCATCCAAGGTTTTCATCCCTGGTCGTGCGGCTACACACACTAGGTCCCTTTCAGCAGGGGGATCTAAACCCCTATATCCTATGGGCGGTTTAGGACGCCAAAGCTACATAGCCCAGGAAAAGGTTTTAAAGTTATGCTAAACCCGATCCTCTTTCCAGATATGGTTATATATATATGTATGTATGGTTGTGCTCATATGGATAGTTTTACTAAGTTCTATAAATGGCATTATTTTACCCTTATCCTAAGATCATACTAGCGTTCACCCGCTAACCCATCTACTGACGGCTGTATACCCACGCTATGCAGGAACCAGCCATTATACTTCTCCTACATAGTGATTAACTCGGGGATCAGTATTTGGACTGAAGTAGTGAGCATGCATCCTTTAAAAAGGCTCTATTTCATGATATGGATATTTCTAGACACTTTGAAATTATTTTGGATGTTGGTTTTGGCCATGATTCGGGGCATGTCCCAACTGGATTTTATTTCTCTTTTGTTTAGAGACTTTGTGGCAATTCTATAGGATTGGAATGGGTGGGATCCGTATGGGTGTCAGCCTTAGCATTTCCTATTGGTATTGAGGATGGCATCATTGGACATAATTTCTCCATGTTCCATCATATTTTATATTGGGATTAATTATATTATTTTTTGGAACATCTTCGGTTATGGCTGATTTATGGCCACTGTTTCGGTATCGATTTGGTATGGTTGGATTACTGGTAAGGGATGATTGGACTTGATTGGGTAGGTCACGATTGTGATCCTATCCTAGATTCTTTGTATGCGCTTTTACACTATCTTGTTTCATTCTTAAAATTCTGTTAGATCAGGGCAGGTGACTAGAGGTTGGGTTGGGTAATGAGGGTGGTCTCTGGTCCTAATCGGGCTTGGGACACCTATTACGACAAGGCCTCTGCTCGAGTCATGTCAGTAATGGAGTAATTCAGATCTTACATAATAAACTATCCAAACATTAAGTGATAGAATAGCCATAGTATCAATTTATAAGGATTTCCATGGATATCCAAGTTATGACAATAAGATAACCATCAAGTATGCAAAATATCTCCATTATCAACATCATGAATTGCCCAATTACTGTGTTTAGCCACCATATTTTCAAAGCATATTCTAGGCGTTTATCATGTATCTAGGTCTCTAATGAAGCTAAATAGTTCAAGCTTAAGGCGGTTCAAGTTACGCTTCTAATATCTCAAATTATCTTCTTCAAGTCTAAATTCTACCCAGAATTAGACTTAAGTTATCTAAATCATGTCTTAAAAGTTCATCAATCCACACTTGTTCTATAGGACAATTCTTCCTCAAGTATTTCTCTTAAATCATCCAAAGCTCCTAATGCTAATTCAGAACTATGCATATCTTGAGATACATACTCTTAAGATGAGTGAACAAAGTCACTCCTATCTAACTAGAGCATTCTCATGCTATTCATGAGATAACAAGTCCAACTAACCAAGGTTCTAACTATGTGTCAATATCACACTTAATGTGTTAAAAAAGTCTAAGTGATTCAACTAATCCCAAATATTACCACCTACTATTTCAACATCTAAGACCCTGCCCAATCTTATCAAGATATCACAATTACATTACAATAAAGCTCAATCTAACACAAGTAAGCCTAACCTACCTCAAATCTAAATATATCTTATGAACCAAAAATTTTTGCTTTCTGTTTCCTCAAAGAATCTACAATCAGCCACGCTAAAAAAACATAATCTATACATTATTATGATAATAACAACACCCATATTGTACCATTGGTCTTTAGGTCTAAAACTAAACCAAAAACCTCCCAAATGGGTACTATATATAGAAAATGAGTTTCTGAGACCAACCCATTGTTCCAATACCATTAGGTAGTTATATCCCTTAAGAAATTGGGCAAAAAAACCATATTTGGTGATAAAATAAAGCCTCAGCACATGGGGTTTGGGTTCAAACAATAAAGAATTCAACATTAAAATTAAAGTATTCATACCTTATATTAGATGTTAAACATGATTAAACAAGTTACCCAATCTACTATTTGACACCCAAGACTTTATTTGAGGTTTACACTCTTTATTAGGGTTTTGTGACTCAACACAATGGATAAAACGTCCAATTCTCAGCCAAAAAGAGCTTTTAAATGACCACTTCCCAGGTCGTCATCTAGGGTGATCGCACACGCACGCATGCCACAATTGCGACATCGCGATCGCACCTATGCCTCCATGATTGTGGTAGCTCATTGCACTAGACGATGGCTGAAACTTGAAATTTGATTCAAAGTTTTATCTAAGGCCTTGGGATGCATCCCAAGACTAATAAAAGAAAAATAAATATGCAACCACACAAATTTCGATGTTCTGAACGAGTTGGCAAAGTCGGATTTTCCTATCCGAGATCATTTTGATAAAATGTGGGCCCTTCACCAAAGATTCTAATTTATCAACTTTCTGACCAATACATCAAAATGAGTTTTGATGTAGCGGGACCCAAACCAAAGTTATAACAAACCTAGGATCAATATTGTAGAACTTCTAGCATAGTTTGAATTCTCATCCGATATCATTTTACTAAAGTTTTTGTTTGATGGTCATTTGGAACCTACAAAGACTTCTAAATGGGGAAATTGTTATAAAAAATAGATTTCTCAATAACCAAACTATTAATTCCAGCAATTCATAAATGACTTTGGGCTATTATGGAAAAAATCTAATCATTAAATAAGCGGGAATCATGAGAAATGACCCGAAGGGTAATTACAACACCATACCTTCTTTAACCATGAAATGACACTTTTCCCAATTAAGTACTAAGTTGCATTCCTCACACCTATAAAGAGAATTTGTTAGGTAAATGAAGAATTCATCAAAAGAATCACCAACTACCTAAAAATAATTTATTAATATTTCTATGGTGTCTTCTACCAAATTAGAGAAGAGTGACATCATACATATCTTAATTGTGGTTGGAGCACTACATAACCTAAATGGCATACACCTGAATGAAAAGGTCTAATAAGGATAAGTGAAGGTCAACTTCTCTTGGTATTTAGGTGCAATAGAGATTCGGTTGTAACCCAAATAACCATCCTGAAAACAATACCACCCCCTGTTAGCAAGTTTGTCAAGAATTTGGTCCATAAAGGTCATAGGGAAGTGGTCCTTTTGGGTATATGTATTCAGTTTCCTATAATCCATGTACACTCTCTGTCCTGTGAATAGACTTATTAGCACTAGTTCATTCTTCTCATTAGGCATAATAGTAATACTGCCGTTCTTCAAAATATATTGTACTGAATTGACCCAATTTCTATCAGCAATGGGATAAACTAAATAAGCATCTAACTACTTGATTATTTATTTCTTCACTACCTCCTACATAAGAGGATTAAGACGATGCTGGTGTTGTATACTTGGAACATAATTTGGTTATAGTTGGATCTTATGGGTACAAAGACCAGGCAGGATACGCATAATATCTGCTATGGACTAACCAATGGCCCTCTTGAAACACTATAGCACTGATAATAATGCTTCCACTTTTGTCAATATTAAATACGCAACAATTATTACTGGATAAGTGTTAATGAGATCCAAAAATACATGTCACAAATAAGAATGGAGGGCGCCTTCAACTTTAAGACTAGTGGCTCCTTAATAGACACACGAGCAGGTGGAGTGGTTCTATATTTCAGATCAAGATCAAGCTTCTTTGGTGCAAAATTAAAAGAACTATTCCCATAAAGTGCACATACCATCTCCTCATAGTCATCAGTACCATCGTTGTCAAAGTTCATAATCACTATTACTAATGCTTCAACATAAAACATTTCTTCAGTAGAAGCAGTCACTGTACCCACATCTAAACCATCAATGGTGTCTATCACAAACAAAACTCTCACATCATTCAATTTTTGCATTGAATGGAATACATTGAACATCACTTGTTCATCATTGAGTCTAAACCTCATCTGTCCTAGTTCCATATCAACTAATGCCCTACCCATAGCTAGGAAGGTTCTGCTCAAGAAGATGGGTACTTGGAAGTCCACCTTATAATCAAGTATTATGAAATTGACTGGGAAGATGAAATATGGCACCTTTAACAACAGATCACATAGAATACGAATAGGCTTCTTCACCATTTGGTCAGCCAGCAACAATCTCACTAATGTTGGTTTGGGTGCTCCCTACTCTAAATGCTTAAAAACAACCAGAGGCATGAGATTAATGATTGCTCCCAATTCACCTAATGCCCGAGCGAAGTTGAAAGACCTAATAATGCATGGAATAGTGAAGGATCTAAGATATTTCATCGTCTCTACTAATAAGTTAGAGGCAACAACACTAAAATGATAAACATTATCCGCACTGCATAGATTACAGTCTGCTTTCTAGTGACTAGATCTTTCCTAAATTTTGCATACCCTAGATTTTACTCCAATGCCTCAACTAATGGAATGCTTATAGAAAACTCCTTCAACATACATATAAACTTCTGATATTTGATCTCATCCTACTTCATTTTTAATTTCTAATGATAGGGTGGTCAAGGTATTGGAATTGCTTTAAGAATAGGCCCAACAACCTTACCCTACCTTTGTTCTATATACTATAATTATCAACATCGAGTGACCTATCCACTTCTATATCAGGTGCTCTCAACCGCAATAGGATCAACCTTATTCTTTGACTTACTAAAGGTGGACATGGGAGGATCCATGGTGGTTTTTCCACTTCGAGTAGTAATGGCATGGAAATGACTAACATTTTTTTTGTTATGCACTGTATTAATAGGGAGAGTGCAAGGTTGCCTTTGATTCAACATAGCGACATCTAGCTGAACTGTTGTTCATGTTAATTAATCACAGTGGCATGTGACTCAACCATCTTATTCAACCCTGATAGATCTACCTTAATCTCTTTAAGACATGTCTCTTGACTTTCTCAATCTTTTACTAATTTTGACAATATTGTTTCCACTATAGACTCGATATCTTAGCTACCTAGTGGAACATATCTATCACTTTTCTCTTTTTAGTCATCCTTGTACCTTGAATCAACATCTATTTCTCTGCTCCTGTCATGGTACATATCATCATAATAGTTCAAACCTTGATTTCCTTGCCCTTAATCTCAAAAACCTTCTACTTCATAATCCAAATACTTCACTTCCAAATACTTCACTTCCTCATCTACTTCAGACTCGTATATTAAAGAAGTAGATCTCTGTGCTCCTACTGCATCACCTTCTCAGCCATCATTATTCCAAATTTCTTGGAAAGTAGCCCAATACAGTAATAAGTTGTGCAACTTCTTCTGCTACCATATCATAACTAGACTTGTAGTCACTCGCACCACAAATATCATATGTATCAGCTCCACTATTAGCCTCCCAAGTATGCATAAATGCACCTCCAGATATTATGTCTATCATTGCCCTAAAGCTAACATTCTAGGATCTATAAAATAATTTCAACAAATTTGATCCCAGTATTTTGTGATAAGATACCATGCTCAACTCCTGCTTGAATCAGAACCATACTTCATACATAGACTCTGTAGGTAACTGCCTGAAATTAAAAATCTTATCTTTCAACTATAGAATCTTGGAAGGAGGGAAAAATTTATTCAAAAGTGGTCTGCACAACTCATTCATATTTGTGATTGATCCTCTAGGAAGTTTGCCCATCCATAATGATGTTTCATCGATCAGAAAAAAGGGAAAATCATACTAATAATGCTTCCTAATCCACTCCTATAATGATATATGAAGTTTGTATCCCAGTGAAATAGTCTATGTTTGCATCATCTGTCACTTCCCTTAAGAAGTCACCCTTAAGATTTAGCATCAGAATCATTACACTATTAAAATTGAACTTCACCTTTGGGGGTTATGTAGGTGGAACAATAGTTCTACACTCAGAAGGCTCTACATATGATGAAAATTAACCTAAGGAATTCAAAACACAAATAATAAAAGAAAGTAAATATAGATAAGTTGACATAAGAGAATAGAGTAAAAAAGAACCAAAACATTTATCCAATGCTAAGTCACCAACACTCATAAAAATAAACACCAACTTCTTATGTGAACCTCAAGGGAATCAGAATCCCTAAGCAACCCACATTTCTAAACAAGTAGCTAACACAAAAGATTCCACATTTTTCACAAGTGATTCGATACTTAAAATTCACTCTTAAAGAGTATTCTCTCAAAATATCATCAAAGTTGCAAATAAAATAGTTAAGGCACATATTTATAGTGTTGTCTTTGCCTATGATAGCCTATTACAAGAAATAGCCCAAAAGTGGCTATTTCATAAATAACCCACATGGGCTCTTCAGAACATAGTTCAATCCCTCCAAGCAATAATCCAAATGCGACATTGTGGGCTTAGAAGCCAAAGAGGGGTCCACCAAATAAATCCTTGAACTCTTGTCTTGATCACATCTAGGACCTCTATACATTGGCCTTGGAAGATATAGTTCAAAGCTTTAAGTCCCCTTTGTCTTGTATAATCCTCCCCTTCTTGAAAAGGATTTATCCTCGAATCCAAACCTTACCAAACCAAAAGAATGAAAAACATACACAAATTCCTCAATGCATGGGGTTAGGGTTAGTACAATCAATCATAGAACAAATCCAATGTTTCACAAACTTCACATATAACCAAGCATACATTAAGACATTGGAAAAAAAGTCAATATTTAAAGTGCAAAGGAGTTGTCAATGAAAAACGTCAAGAATTTCCCCTAAGTTACAAAGCAATTTATCACATTTCAAATGAAAATCAAGATCAAAGAGGTAGAATGTCCATGCGCACGGGTTTAAGGAACACTTCCTCCAAAATTAAAAGTCATACAATCATATGTTCCCTCTATAATAGCATGATCTACAACATCAGCAATTAGAGGGCTACTCCCTTTTAATAATCAACCAATATTTCCAGCCACACCATTCACTTGAGGTTCTTTAAACTCTTAACAAACATTCCTAAGTGATGGGCTAGGTTCACACATAAGTTAGTCTTCATGACTTTTACAAAAACTTGTCACAATAGCTTCAACACTAGGTGGACATAAATTAATCTTTCTATAAGATTCAATTTTTTAATCATTAGGATAAACTAGTGTATCCACACTCTTAAGTTGTACATCATAATCATGAAGTAAAGAGAGATTAGGCTCACTTACATATAAACTATCTTTCATACTTAGTTGGCTACTAGCCCCATTTACTAGAGTGCAAGAGTTAGTTTGATTACCGTGTAGTTCATTTGGAGTATTCTTACTCAAGGAAGCTTTACAATGTAGTGGATTGGTAACGGTAGACTTGGGAAAGTTTTGAGGATCTATCATGTGATCCAATCGACAGTTCATAGCATCAAGCTTCTCTATAATGGAAACTAACATAGCATTTGTGGTATTATTACCAATGGTGCATGATGTTTCACCT
>NC_061114.1:89717442-89723885 GCF_002878395.1 Capsicum annuum | reverse complement strand
AGTAGGCTAATCTTTGTGGGTTTTCTTTTGTTTTATTTAGACTTATATATTCTGAATAATTACTAATTAAAGATTCTTTAATTTTTCTAAAAGCTTCTCTATTTTTAAATGGTCTTCTCATAATTAATTTAATAATTTATAGGTAAATTCTGGTGATAACTCTGACATTGATATCTTACTTCTGTATTTTTTAAACTACTGGGCTCTGATACCATTTGGAGGGGGGTACGGATATCTGTTGTATGTTATTGTGTCACGTTGCTGATAACTGAAATGCTCTTAAAAGATTTATCTCCGGATCTTGACAAAATAAATTGATCTTCACAATTCGACTCTATTAGAAAAAATAAAAAAAAGTAAATGCAACATGCTAGCATCTATTGTCCAAGACAACCAAGTCTATAATTCTTACAATTACGTTCCACTGCCTCAAGCAATCTCCTTCCATATACGTTCATCTCTGTGTGTATAGTGTTAACAGGTCACATAATTAGGTTGGATTATAAATTATTTCTTTAATTTTAAAGAATAAAACTAATTAGCATATACTACACAAATATATGAAAGCAATTGCTCCTTCCATATATGTTCATCTCTGTGTATATGGTGTTAACAGGTCACATAATTAGGTTGGACTATAAATTATGTTTTTAATTTTGAAGAATAAAATTAATTAGCATATACTACACAAATATTTAACAAAGAAAAATGAAGTTGGCATCTAACATCTTCAAGTAGTAGCAACAACCAGAAAGACACATAAAGGCAATTTTGTCCAAATTCATTTTTGGATTTCAAAAACTAAGAATTTAAAATAGATAACAAAATTTTTGTTTAAGAATATTTTCAAAAAATCTGTACTTTTATTTCAATTCTAAATTTGTGACACTCCTGATTTATTTTTACCTCAAGAAGTTATTACTTCTCAAAATATGAGTGTGTCATTCACAATAATGAAAAAATTTAAAAATTATTTAAGTATATTAAATCAGATTATAATGTATTATTTAAATTTGTTAAATCATATTAGTTATTAAATAAGTGTTATTACCACATAATTTCTCAATGAAATTTCCCTCGTCCACCCCAAACCAATCCTTAACCAAATTGATAGCAAAAAGAGTGAAATTCTTATTAAATATATTTCTTACTCCAAGTAGAAAGAGTGATGAGAAATAATAATTGTTAATATGTGTGAAATAATTGTTAAAAAGTGATGAGAAATAATAATTGTTAATAATATTATTACATGAAACTAACAGCCAAAAACAAAGTGAAATTCTTGCTAAACATAATTCTAATTCTCTTTAGCTAACTGCAAGTAAAAAGAATGATGAGAAATAATAACTGATCATTTGTGTAACAACATTGTATTTTATATTGTAAATTTTTTGTTCTATTTTTTATTCATTCTTAATACATAGTAATATTTTGTATGATATATATTATCTAGTACTTCAATAATTTTATTTTGTTTAGACATTCATTGTTTATATTTAAGGGAAGAGTAACTGAATAAGAAGATATAGCTCAAATTTAATAATTATCGTAAGCGTATTATAAATAGTTAATTTTTGAAAAGTAATATAGTTTTTCTTTTTTCCGAAATGAAATTGAACACAAATTGTATTATTTTCTTTGAAGCAACCCACCAAGTATACCTCTCATCATCATTTTGCTAACTTCCTTTTCCATTTATTTATAAAATTAAGTTTTGGCCTATAATGTTGTATTCACTTTATTTTAAGAGAAAATACCCAATTACCCCTGGACTATACCCAAAAAGGTTGTGACACACCTCAACTTAAAGGGGGGTCTTATTACCCCAGAACTAATTAAAAGTGTAATTTTAATACCCTTAGTGCCTATGTGACATATACGTAGCACATACATGGCACACACGTGTGCCTATGTAGACACTTCAGTGTGTTGTGCCACGTATGTGTCACATATGTGCCACGTAGGCACTAAGGGTGTCAAAATTACACTTTTAATTAATTCAGGGATAATAGGACCCCCTTTAAGTTAAAGATGTGTCACAATCTTTTTGAATGTAGTTCAGAGATTAATTGGGTATTATCTCTTATTTTAATAATATGACACACTTTTTTTATACCCCTAAAGAGTGATGTATAAAAATTGACATTGTATGTATTGTTATTACATTTTAGAATCTACTATAATTGCACCATAACCATTATCAAGTTTCATTACGTCTGCATATCAAAATTCACTTTACTTGAGAGATGAAGTCATTCTTTATATTTATGTTAAGATTATGCCTCATTAACAAAAACAAGTGTAGAATTTTTTACTATTTATTTATTTACTTAAAGAATTTAGAGAATATTCAAACTAAAAAAAGAAAGTCCAAAAACATATGTTTGCAATTTTAAATTGAAAAAAACAAAATCAAAAAAGGATCTAATGAATTTTTCTTTCAAACCATAAAGTGTACAAAAACTGTATTTGATAATCCATATTTAAAATCAGAAAATTTAATATACTTTAAGCATTTTAATTAGACGTGCTTTAAATTTTATTTTTAAGTTTAAAAATTAATGCAATCCATCTGCATTATCTTTTTTTTTACTATAAACCTGGAAAGTTAGTTCAAATACTATAATTAAAAAAAAAAATTGATAACTTTCGACAAAAACAAAGAGGAGTCCTAAATGTGCTTAAGACGTGTCATTTCACTCTTTGAAGTCATATTACATGCAATTTTATTCTTGAAGTCATAATACATGCAATTTTCTTAATTCCATAATCATTATTGTAGAAGAAGTAATCAAGATGTTCATGCAGGTGCTCCCAATTAAGCCGTCATATTTTCTGAGTCAGAAAATGCAAATATTTAAGAAATATTTTCTCTTTGCTTCAACCTTTGAATTAATATACTTAATGAAATTTTTTGGGCTATTGATCATTTCTTTAAATATGCTGACAACATTTTTCGACAGAAATACGTATCACTCTTTCTAGATGTAAGTTAACAATACTGTAAATATTGTCCAAGAAATGCAGATACTATCCCAACTAAAATCAAAGATAAAAAAATGTAACCTTAAAACATTAAGAAAGCAAAATCATCAAATTAACTTCACTTTAAGCGAAATACTTTTCGTTTAAGTGACATTATTTTCACTTTTCCTGCTAATATTGCATAATTGAAACTGATTATTTTGAAGAAAAAAAAAAGATAACCTCTAATTTGTCAATCATCAAAATTAAGAATTTAACAAAAGACATATGCTACAAAACTTACATAGAATTACTGAACTGGGGTAGATGGTAGCAGCAACAGCAAACAACAACATAATGAAAGAGCCGGTGACTATTTGACGGAGAGGCGAAACTATTTGTGAGAAACAGTCAAATAAATATTTATGATGTTATTTTCCAAACGGTTTTTAAGATGTTGATGTAGTGGCCTAAAATTCATTAGCTACATGTATTATGGGCAATTTAAAAAGTGTGAAAGATTTTTAACTGGTCCTAAAAATATGAAAAATTTCATTTTTTCTTATCAAAAAGTCTAAACCAAATAGGATATAAATTCAAATTTAAAACTCATACCAAATAATAAGTGATAAGGATTAGAATTTAATATTTTAAAATAAATAAATTAATTAAAGATATGATTTGAATATCATATTTATATTATAATATAATACAAATATACTATTTTATTTATTAAATTAATTTGTTATGGATTCAAAAAATAAATCAAAATCCATCTTTTGTGATTGTAAGTTAGTACGTGTGAGGGTGGGGGTGGGCGTGGGGGTGGGGATGGGAATACAACGGAGGGTAAGGAGTAAGGACCCGTAGGATAGTTTTATTTTTTTTTTTCTTTTATTCTTTCTATGTTTGTTTCAGATTTATTTATTTTAAATATTGATTTTTGGTAACATTATAATTTCTTACAATGATTTATTTAACTATATTTTTGTTTTTTAATAAGTTTTTAACTACAAAGATAATACAAAAAATATGCAGATAATGTATTGTAAGGATTATAAATTCTCACGTAATTAAAAGTATTAAATTGCATATGCTATTAAAATAAAAATTAAGGTCTTTAAAATTTAGATTTATTAAAATAATAAGTTTCTTTTAAATTTTAAACTTTTAATAATGACAATTAATACTTTTTAAAAATTATTTTAATTTTAAATTTTTAATAATGACAGTTAATATTTTTAAAATATTATTTTAATTTTTTATTTTTAATACCTTTTCTTGTAGTGCTGACATGTGACAATTTTGCATCTGTTATTAGATATAGATAGCTATTGAATCCCTTCAACACAATAACTGTGAGTAGTTCAACGGTTGGGCGGGGGGGGGGGGGGGGGGGGTTTCAAATTTCCCAATAACACCCAAGATCAAATATTGGTAGATGAAATTATTTATTTTATTGGTCTTGCATTTTATCTAGTAATATTATTCCATATTGACATCACCTACTAATTTATGGATTTCTATAAAATATTAAATTAATATATAGTAGTAATTCAATCAACAAATTGATTTCAAACTAAATAAAATTATATATTTAATAAGCCTTTTAATGAAAAATATTTAATTTAGATTAAGATTATTGAATTTTAGCTAGCTCTTATATGGTCCAATCATTTATATAAAATTGGATCCGCTAATTTATACTATAAATTTACTTAATTTTTTTGAACCTCTGAATAAAAATTCAGCGTTCGCCACTAATTAATAGTGTATCCTAACATGGACAATCTTATCCCATCCTCAATATAATTTTACCACGGACAACGACATGTAGAAGAGTGAATGGACAGTCTCATCCCTTCCTATAATTAGATGTGGGTGGTCTGCCTAACAAAACCCAAAGGAGCACCCAAATCATGCCCTTAAATAATGGACCAGTGTTCTTAATAGTTAATTCACTTTCCAATGAGATCTCAAAGGACCAAATCCTCCCAATGTATATCATATTCTCATTGTCCAAAAGCCCACGAGCACTCTCTTTTGTCTATCCTAATTAAACATTCCATTTATAAAGAGAGAATAAATGTTATAGCAACCTCAATACACTTTGGATTTTCTGGTCCCACCCAACCCACCTTAGCTACTTCTAATACTCTCTCCATTTTAAAATAATTAAATTATTAAAATATTTTTTTATTTTAAAATAATTAAATTATTTATTATTCAAGATACATGTTGAATCTTTTTTTTCAATTTTACACTTTATTAATTACATTTTCTAGGTTAAGTTCCAAAAGAGATAATTATTGTAAAAATAACATAAATTCCAACCTTATTAGAATTATTTACACTCTCTCCAACTTCCTTAATTACTTTACTCTCTCTCCCGATTTATATACATAACAAGACCGGCATATACATAGAAACTTTTGTATATGACATGGTCGACATATACATAATAAGGTCGATTCATATACATAACAAGTATGACAAGGACGACATATACATAACAAAGTTGATTCATATACATAACAAAGCCGGCATATACATAGAAAGCTATGTATATGTATTTTTAGAGAAAAATGAGATTTTTGTAATTGTAATACCCTGTACTTTTCCTAGTTTGAAAAGTTACCCAAGAATGTTAGAATCTTTCTTTGAAAGATGAATCCACTTTTGTACACGTGATATTTTTATGATTTTCACTTTTTATCATGTGGGGAATCGAAGAAGCTTTCCATCGATACCAAATTCGTCCAAGTCCGACACCCGAGTGAACAGTTAGAGCCTTTTTAGTGAGACAATGTATCACCTGAGCCTTCAGCGCGTCGTGGAGATAGCTTAAATGGCAATTGTCAATTTTCAGTGTTGCTCCGCGATAGTAGCACGTCGCGCCAAACTTTCAG
Organism: Capsicum annuum; assembly: GCF_002878395.1. Classification (NCBI taxonomy): domain Eukaryota; kingdom Viridiplantae; phylum Streptophyta; class Magnoliopsida; order Solanales; family Solanaceae; genus Capsicum; species Capsicum annuum. The sequence continues at coordinate 89,718,012 of NC_061114.1, read as the reverse complement.
GTCACAAAACAAGGTGGCAACGCGATAGCTCCGCGTTGCACCACCGTGTAATTTCCTATTTGTCACTTTCCAGTGACTTGGCGCGATAGTGGTCCATCGCGCCAAGGATGAAAATCGAGAAATTTTCTCAGAAATTAAAGACGCGTCCAGGATTAAAAGGATCAATTTTCCACCCCTATATATACCCAATAACACGTGATTTAGTCATTCTTCACCCAAAATATACTAGTTTCTCTCAAGTTTCTCTCAAGAACAAGCTAGGGTTTCTATTGGGGATTCAAATTCAAGAAGGTTTCACCGTCAATCCTCAAGAAATCACATCCCAGGTATGCATAGAATTCATTCATGGACTCCTTTCGTCCATGAAGTCCAAGAATCTCTTTTCAAATTCAAGTGTATGGATTTTTGTATGAATTTCATGTTGGGTTTGTGTTGCTCGTGTTGATAATGACCAATTGAGTTTTAATCCATGTTTGGTGATAAATTTCATGTGGAATTGACTAGTAAAGATGTAGATTCATGTAAACCTAGGATTAAAACCCTTGGATGATGAAATTAGATATGAATCAT
>NC_061114.1:89661018-89717342 GCF_002878395.1 Capsicum annuum | reverse complement strand
GGATTAAAACCCTTGGATGATGAAATTAGATATGAATCATAATGTTTGATTGTTGTATAATGTTGTCTATATATATTATGTCTACCATGTGTTTGATTAAATGCCGATACAAAGGAAAAGTGCCCAACTAGCATGATATTATGAAATCCCCATGTTTGTACAAGTTTTATGCATACCACATGTTTGATGGAGTGTTTCAACATATAAATTATGAATTGTGTTGTTAATCATGTGTTCATGTAAGTCATGCTATGTCAGTTTCTTTCCATCGAATCTTGGGGGTACTTATACCCGACAATTTAGCTGTGTGCCTAGAGCCATGTCATGTTTTCAAGATACTCTCAATCAAGCTATGATCCATAGAACTCAGCCAGTTATGTAACTCAAGAAAACCCAGGAATCTAAAAAATCTCAATAATCTTAGTGATCTCAGTATTCAGTAATCTTAGTAACCTCGGTATTCCCAGTCAATCTCAGTAACTTCAGTACTCTCAGTCAGTCCTCAGAACTTAGTATATTCCGTCAGTTAACGGATCTCAGTAAATTCAGTTTAGCTCCGCTAAATAATACCATTAGAATCAGCTCAGTTCAATTAATCAGTTCAGTGTTTTTTAGATGGGAGTAGGATTCAGCACCGAGCGAGCCTAGGGATGGGGACTCACCCGCTAGATAGGACTGAGATCCCTAAGAGAAATTTCTAAGTTTCAAAACTACGTAGCCAGCGTAGGTACGAGATGTCACCCATTAGATAGGACTGACATACTCAGGGATTACCCGTTAGCATATTTAAATGTATAGGACTGATCCTATAGGGTCCCCGCTAGATTAGGACTGACTCCACAACAATTGTCTTTACTAGTGGCGCGGTACTGACACCCTTCCAACTGGGGTTACAGGTTGGACCCCAGTTAGCTTAGTATAGGGTATGTCAGTTAGATGAATACATCCTACAGTTTTAGTTACAGAATCAGGACTGCCAGATTTAGTCAATTCATCTCAGTAGTATAGATTTAGGACTGTCAAATACAGTCAATCCTTATAATTATAAATAGACCCCGGGATCATTCACTAGACAGGACTAATCTCAATTATGGTCAATCAATATCAGTATCATCAGATGTAGAGATCACCCGCTAGATAGGACTAATCTCAGATTTAGTTACCCAGATATAGTACGGAACTTAGCTAGTTCCATCAGGTTCAGGACTATCAGATACAGTCACTCATGTTATCAGTTATATCAGTTATCAGAACTTACGTTATTAGTATTCAGCTTCAGAACTGTCAGATACAGTCAACTAGACCAGTTCTTCATAATCAAAACTGTCAGACATAGTTATCCATGTATCAGTAACATAGTATCAGTCCTTTAGTATTCAGTAATACAGTATCAGTTTCTCACTCATCAGTGACTTAAATGTCAATGTCAGTAAACTCAGTAATCAGAACTCAGTATTTAGTCATATCATGATCTCAGTTACAGTTACGTATGCATGCATGTATTCTTACGTTCATGTTAGTCAGTCAGTTAGTATTGTTCATGCATATGAACCCATTGTATTCAGCCTACCTCACATGCATACCAGTCCATTCAAAGTACTACGCATTTGCGCTATAGTGTCTTATACCATAGGTTTAGAAGCATGAGCTCCAGATAACTAGTAGCATTCTAGTTCAGTTTTCAGTTTATTTCAGTAGTTGGAGTTAGTTGAGGACATGTCCCATCAACTCTTTATTCAGACAGTTTAGAGGCTTTCAGACTATAGTATGTTCAAACAATTATCTCAGTTATTTTGGTATTGTTATGCCTTATTTTTCAGTTATGTACTAGTATTGAACCTTATGGCCTTTCAGTACATGTTTCTGCATTTACGATATTATAATATTATTCAGTGCTCGGTTTACAGATATCAGTCATGGGTTAACTTGTGGTCCTTCGGGGTCATGGGCACCGTGTAGCATTCTGGGGACCAGATTCGGGGCATTATAGTAATATGTTTGGAGAGATGAAATTTTTTGTAATAAGTGAAACTTAAGTTGTGGGTTTGTATAATTTTTAGTTAATTATTTTGATAATTTCTTACATTAATGTGACTTAGATTTTCATTGACTATGACACTTTATGACTTCTCATCTTTTCGCATTCATCTTTATATCAAATTTGAAAAATAAAATTTAAAAGAGAGTTAAGAGATTTTATGAAATTTAATTTTGAAAATTCAGTTGAAATAGTTCACGGTACTATCACGAATGAAAATTCGATTGAAATAATTCAAGATACGATCATGGAAGACTTGGTTGAAAAGTTCAAGGCACTATTATTGAAGAGTCGATTGAAAAAATTTATGATCCTATTGTTGATGAAGACTCTGTTGAAATAGTTCAAATCGTTGAAGTAAACTTTTTTTAAAAAAAAATTTAGAAGGAAATTAAAATTTTAAACTTGGCTCTATCTAAACTTTTAAAATTTTACCTCCAAAAGTTGTTGCCAATTAACATGTTTAGTCATTCTAAGAGTCATTTTTTAGATTTAGTACTAGAAATAAATTGATAATTTAAGTAAGTATTGCGAGTGATTAGCATGATCATTAATATTTTTGAGTTTAAAAAGGATAAAAAAAAAATATGACTAATTTATGTCTTACTTTTTTTCTTAAGGGGTGTATCATACCCCAGCAATTCAGCTATTTTGGAATAGATAGGCCAGTGCTCAAGCACGGGCCCAACATGCTAAGATTAATTTTTTAAAAATATTATAAAAACTGTGAATAAATCATCATAATTAAGTATTGATATATTTATATTTAATATGAGTGTATTTAGAAACTCAATCGTTGTTTATATTCTCCCGATAATTTTACTATCTAAAGTTTAGATCTTTCATTAAGTGTTAAGGAAATATATTTATGCATGAAGCAGCGTAAAAAAGTAAATTATTTTAAATAATTTAAGTTTTAATTATTTAGATTTATAATATTTTTCCTTTTATTTCAATTTAAGTGACACTGGCATAATTTTGAGAGTCAAGTAAATATCACGATTGAAGTAACGAAGCAGATATGTCTTAAATGACTCATAATAACTAATTAGAAGTGATATAAAAAAATTGCTATAAAAAATACTTGTGAAAATAATTTAAGTGGGTCTTATATAAAATGTCAAGTTAATTTAAAACACCAAAAGTTAATTTATCATTTTATGTCTATTTTATATTTTTTATTAAATATTATTAATTTTTTAATACTTAGATGACAAACGAAAAAGTAGTTTAAAAATTGAAATTTAATTTCCTTGTTTACTAATTTTATGCTTCATTTAGTTATGCCTAATAAAAATTAATATTTTGATTATTCAGATCTTAACTCGTAACTATGTATTTAATTTTTTGTTAGAATCTAATCATTTAGATCTCAATAGGTGTACTGCTTTCGTACTTTCTTTTTGACACACATATTCCTATTGCAAAGTACTTCACCCAACCATTTTTAATTTATAATTATTTATTTATTTTATCCTTATTATTAAATATTATTTATAATTTTATACTCAAGCGACTTATAATAACTATCTAGAAGCGATATAGTAAACTTACTATAAAAAGTACTTGCGGAAAAATTTAAGTGAACTCCATATAAGTCGTCAAATTAATTGAAAATATCAATGGCTAACTAATTAAAAGTGATATAGTAAAGTTACTATAAAAAGTACTTGTTAAAAAAATTTAAGTGAGCTACATATAAGTCTTCAAGTTAACTTAAAACATCAAAAGTAAACTTCTACTTTTGTGTCTATTTTACCTTTTTTTAATGAAATATTATCAATTTTCTAATACTTAGTTGATCTATAATAATTAATTAGGAGTGATATAATAAAATCACGATAGAAGCAGTTGAAGAAGGTATGTCATAAATATCTATTACACTTTTTTTAATTAAATATTGTTAACTTTTTAATGCGTAAATAATTTCTAATAATTAATTAAGGATGATACAATAAAATCACGGTTGAAGCAGCTGAAGCAGACATATCAGAAATATCTATTTCACTTTTAAAAATTAAATATTATTAATTTTTAAGTAGTAAAGGACTTATAATAATTAATTAGGAATAATATAGTAAAATTATGGTTGAAACAGCTAGAGCAGACATGTCATAAATATCTATTTTACTTTTTAAATTAAATAATTATTTATTTTTAATACGTGAATACTTATAATAATTAATTAAGAATGATATAGTAAAATCACGATTGAAGCAACTGAAACAAACATATCGTCTACAAGTTATCTGATTCGACAACTTTATTGCCGCTTATACATTAGTAATAGAAATAAATTAAATATCATTCATATTAATCACCTCACTTTGTGACCATTGTATAATGTTTCATGGTCCACTGTTAAGTTAAAAAGAAGCTTCATATTTTTTAATCACCTTTATTTATCTATGCGTTAAATATGCTAAACGAACGGACTTCACAAATAAAGGTGATCTATGCATGGTAAATTCAGGTCGGTAAATTTTGACTCTATTTTCATGTCTACATCTAGTCAAAAGATGATACTTCTTCGATCCATTTTTGTTGTTGTGATTACAAAATATAATTGCGATTTTAAAAAATCAATACATTATTAATTATGTGTTTACACTTTTATTCTTATTCAATAAATATGAAAAGAAATTAATATGATGAAAATTAGAGTAGTGTTAAATTAAGATAATAGATTAAATAAAAATAATTTAATTAAATTATTATTTTTCATTAACATTATTTCAAGAAGCATAAAAAATAAAGTAAAACAGACCGGAGGGAGAATTTGATTTGAGATATAGAGGAAACTTTAAAAGAATAACCAAATCTTGTGTTAACATATTCTTTCGGAAGTATAATTTCCTTTACTAAGATTTAGGGGTCGTTTGGTGTAAGGTATAAGTTATCCAAGGGATAAGTTATCTCGGGATAAAATAAAAGATCACTTAAATCCCTTGTTTGGTTGGAAGGATTAATCCATGGTGGGATAACTTATCCCATCATTTTTCCCATAATGATGGGATAACTTATCCCATATATATGGTGGGATAAATTATCCCGGATATTAGTTATCCCGGGATAACAATTTCCCAACCAAACGACCCTAAGTGCCCAGCTACCCGTGTTCTGTCAACACCGAGAATATAGCATATAATATTTCTTTATATATGATATTTTTCACAATTTCTTTATTTTTTCGGCTTCAAAAAGTGCTCTTTCACAATTACGTTATTATAATATTAATGATCTTAGATATAAGCTTTATTTTGACTTAAAGGAATGCGTATCTTAGCTTAGGTCCCGTTTGGCCATGAAAATTATTTTTTTTCAGAGTTGGAATTGAAGTTGAAGATGAAGTTGGAGTTGAAGTTGTGTTTGACCATGAATATAAATTAAAGTTGGTTTTAAAATTTTGTGAGAGAAATATGAGTGAAAAAAGTGAAAATAAGTTTTACTTGTTTTCACTTTTCCAAATAATTTTTCAAAATTGGAGTTGAAAAATTCATGGTCAAACGCAACGTGTTTTCACTAAAGTAAAATAATTTTTCGGAAAAAAAATAAAATTATGACCAAACGACTACTTAATATTGATATAAGTTTTTTTCCTTTCTTTTTTGAAATAATGATTTAAGTAATGCTTAGGTCAACTTAGTTTCTTTTTTAACATAACAAAGAAAATATTGAGTGCTTGCTAGATCATGGATTTGATTTTACACCAGTCAAGCAATATCAAATAAATTTTCAACAAATATAAAAAGGAACTAATCTATCAAAAAAAAGAAAAACTGATTGATGGGTCCCAAGGGCCAGTTAATCAAATGGACTGCTTGATACATCATGTGGGTTTGTTCATTGCAAAGTGCCAGGGGAGCAATTATACATTGTACCGACCTTATTAACTTCTAATTCAGCTAACCTAAACTTGATAATTTTATTTTCTAGGAAATTAAACTTACCAAGGAGTAATCAAAAATTTAGAAGCAACATTTCTAATGCATGATTTTTTTCGAAATTTCTGACAGAAATGGGTACGAGCTGCTTTTAAGGCTGTCAAATGGGCCGATTTAACCCGACTCGACTCGTTTAGAAACTCGGCCCGGTTTGACCCGTCCGGTCAGTCCCCGGGCTGTAGGGCTCCGGGTCTCAGGTTGAGCCAAATTTTTTTTGAGCCCGGTTAACCCAGCCCATTTTTTTTTATATATAAAAAAAAATAATCTGAATTTGACCGTTGGGCCCAACGGCTATATGGCCGTTTGGACCCAAAACCGGCTATTTTGGCCCTTTTTATTAAAAAAAATAATTAATTTAAAATATTTTTTAAAACCCCCAAAAAAATTTATAAATATCCTACACTTTCAAATCATTTTCCACACAATTTTCATTCTCTCAAATCTCATTATCTCTCAAATATTCTATATATCTCCTAAAGTTCTCAATTTTATTTTTTAATTTTGCGATTATAAGTACGAGTGGAAGTTTCTAAAATCGCAACTCTCGGATACTTTCAAAATTTGGTATTGTCTTTCCATCTCTTACTTTTAATTTTAAATTAGTGTATTAATTGTTGAATATTTAATTTTATTATTTTTGTGTATTTTGAATTTTGTTTAGTTTGATTTATATTATGGATAAATTAAGAAACCTCGGTAAAAGTTTCAAAAAAATTTATCCCGGAAGTGGTAGTGGTAGTAAAAAGCGATTACTGGCGGTAGAGGTAGTTCAAGTAGTAGATATACCCGTGTGCCTCCGGCACCGATACCGCTTAGTCAACCTTGTGAGGAAGAAGTAGGTGTAGGTGCTCACGATATGAATTATGCAGAAGATCAGGAAAATTACGGTATAGAAGAAGAAAATGAAGTAGATGCAGTTAATTTAGAAGAAGATGATGAAAATATTGGTGAGACCCCCGCAGTAGAAAATGCTAATGCTAGATCTGAATCGGTTAACCGCCCTCCCCGTCCTCCCCGTGCCCCAAGAGCTCGTAGAACAACTAATATTGCATAGATATTTTTTACACGTATAGAAGGATAAACTAAGGTACAATGCAATATTTGTCAACAAGTATATGAGCATAAAAGAGGAGGCAGTCAAGGGGGTATGTGTACATTAATGAGACATATAAACGATAATCACGAAAGAGAGTTATTTATTGCACGAGGTGGTAAGGATGGTGGTGGGCCAACACAAACAAGAATGGACCCAACAACCGGTCAGGTAATTAAGAAGTATAATAAATTGAGAGACCAGGAAGAGATAGCAAAAATGGTAGCTGCGGGTTGTTTGCCTTTCAGTTTTCCTTCTTCGGATGCTTTTATTCATTATAGTCAAGCAATTTATAATTCTATGTTTAATGGTATTCCTAGAAGTACTTGTCGGGCCGATATTTTTAGACTTCATTCACAATATGTTTTTTATTTATCTACATTGTTAAAAAATATTCAATATAGAATGACTCTAACTTCTGATCTTGGTCGTGTTATTAATAAAAATAATTATTTAACCATTACTTGTCACTGGATAGATAGTAATTTTGTTATGCAAAAACGTATTCTTACTTTTTTGTATGATGAAGATCGTAGACATACTAGAGAATTTATTGTTGATTCGATTAGTAAAGTTGTAGAATTTTATGGTATTGAAAAAAAAAAGTCTTATGTATTGCTTTTGATAATGCTTCTAACAACAAGACTATTATTACAAAGTTAAAAGCTAGCCCCTCTCCATCGTTACCTGAAATATTTCAAGTTAAATGTGTTTGTCATATATATAATTTAATTGTAAGAGATGGTCTTGAATTTTTTGAGCTTTATATTGAAAAAATTTGGCTTGTTGTTGGTTTTATTCAAGGAAATAATCGAAGAAAAAGAATTAGAGAATTTAAATTTAAATGTGAACAAAATGGACTTAGACCGATATTGATGCCTGAAGAATGTGATACTAGATGGAATGCTACGTATGATTATTTAAAACTTGTCATGTTTATAGAGTTCCTATTACACTAACTTTTAACCAACATTGTGGTTCATTTGTTGATTCGGCTGAATGTATGCTACATGATTCTGATTGGGCTGTAATTGATGATCTTGTTAAGTTTTTGAAAAAAAATTATATAGCTACGGTTGAATTTTTCCGGTGCTTATTATCCTACTGTTTGTAATATTTTAGCACATATAGCCGATATTTCTTCTTTGCTCAAAGAATATAAGAATAAAGAAGGTTACAAAGAAACTGTTGGTGCTATGTTTGCTAAATTTAAAAAATATTTTTTTTCGATTCCCCCTATTTACTTGGTTGATGCTATACTAAATCCATGTATGAAATATACTACTATGTACCACTTTAGTACTCTTATTTATTCTAACTCAAAGATAAATACTAATAATAATTCCGATGATGAAGAACAAGAACAACTAGATTTGTATACGGCTATGAGTGATGCGAATATTTACATAGATAAATTATATAACTATTATGCTGATTTACTTGATTTAGCTATACCGACAAAAATCACTTCAACTATCACTCCTCATCCTCCTGAGGAGCCATCATTTTCTAAAAGACCGGCACATAGTGATTTTCTTGATCACTTTTATGATTTAAATGTTTGAAACAGTTTTGAGGAGGGAACTTACACAACAGCTTCTCTGGAAGAGCTTAAGTATTATCTTCGAACGCCGATAGAGGATCGTAGACGGCGAATCAATGCGTTGGATTGGTGGAAGAATAATAAAACATAATATCCTGTGCTTTCAAGATTAGCTAGAGATATATTGAATGATCCAATGTCAATATTGCATCGGAGAGCGCTTTTAGTCAGGGACGACAACAGCTTGGAGACACCCGACACTCATTGAAAAGCAATGCTATAAATATTCTAGTTTGCCTTAGAGATTGGATTAGAGAGAAACGAAGAAATTAAGGAATGGAGATAGAGCCGAAAGACGAATAGAATCTTGAAGAAATTATGACTTCAAGGGAGAACTCAGCACAATCAAGTCCAATGCATAGTTTTGCCCCCAGTGATTTTGACTATCCTATGCCAGTTCCCGTTAATGTTAACATGGATGAGTTGAAAAAAATGATGAAAACTTTGTAGATTTTTCAATCATGTACATTATAAATTTTGAATCATTTTACAATCAATAAAATATAACATTCATTCACTCCTTACTTTTAAATTTTTTCCATTTAATGATTTAAATAGAATTTCTAGTTAAATTAAATACTTAGTTTTAATATATTACTAATTTACTATCAAGCTTTACACTAACTCACTAAGTAATAGACAATTAAACATAACATATAATCATATATACACATAATGAAAAAATAAATTTCTTTAAAGTTTCAAACCTCAAGTATTATTAATTTATTATATTAAGTAGCATATTTTTTAAAGTAGTACATATATTGAATGGTACGTATATATGTGTATATATTTTCTATAGACTCTAAAGTAGTATATACTTCAGGTATACATGTGTATGTGTTTTATAAATTAGTATATATATTGTAGTATATATCTTGTAGTATATGTTTTATTTAAAGTAGTACATATATTGAATGGTACGTGTATATATGTATATATTTTCTATAAACTCTAAAGTAAAATATTTTAGTGTATACATGTGTATATGTTTTATAAATTAGTATATATATATTGTAGTATATATCTTGTCGTATATGTTTTATTTAAAGTAGTACATATATTGAATGGTACGTATATATGTGTATATATTTTCTATAGACTCTAAAGTAGTATATATTTAACGTATACATGTGTATATTTTTATAAATTAGCATATATAGTGTAGTGTATGTTTTATTTAAAGTACTACATATATTGAATGGTACGTGTATATGTGTATATATTTTCTATAGATTCTAAAGTAGTATATATTTAACGTATACAAATATAATACCCCCAAACTTTTCCTTAAGTTTAATTTCGTCTCTAGAAGGCTAAGGAATGACTTCCTCAGTGTGTAACATTTAAACCATATAGAATTTCCCTAATTTTGACTTTTTATCATGTGAAAAATTTAATTTGCCTCCCAACGATATAAGATCCACCCAAATCTGATAATCGGGCTAGAAGTTATGGCAAATTTAAGTTCTAGTCGTAAAACAGCGTCATTTTAGTGCTTGGCGCATTGCGGAGAGGGTCTATTTGACAATTGTCAAATTCCAGTAGCCTAGCGTGATTGTGGCGCATCGCGCTGAAGTTTCAGGTCCCAACCAGTAGGACAACGCGATGGCTCCGTGTGGCGGTGACCCCAAGAATCCCATTTGTCAATTTTCAGTGAGCCACCGCGATAATGGCGCATCGCGGTGGCCCATAAAATCGGGTTTTCCAGTTTAATTTTTCCAGCTTCGTTCAGGAGTTAAAAAGGGCACTTTGGATTTTTTTTCAAGCCTCTTAAACCGTACAAACACCAAATTGAAGTCATTTACAAGCATTCTATTAGGTTTTTCTCAATTTTTCTCTCAACAAAAACCCTAAGTATCCAAAACCTCTTCTAAGAATCTTAAGAATCCACCGTAACTTTCACAAATTGAGTTGGGATTCAAGGTTCCCAAGTCAAGGGCTTCAAGAACACTCATCCAAAAGTACGAGAAAGAGTCTCAAGCAAACTTATTCATCAAAGTTCATAATTCGAGGTATGTGGAGTTTGAACAAGAACACTTCTTCTGTTCTTGTGCCCAAAGTTTTGTTTTTTCTTAAAAGATTTTAATGTTTCAAGATGAATTATGTCTAAATTGTTATATTTCAAGTATATGAGATTATGAATTTGTTCTAGTCTTGAATTATATGATACTACACCTATTTTATGATTTGAATTGAGAATTAATGTAATGAATTGCATATTTCTTCCATGATTGATGTTTGGAATACTCTTAAGGTTGAAGTCATGATTTACCCTCTATTTGGAATTGAGATTTCTTGAATATGTATACATTTTTTAAGGTCCAAGAATAAATTTTGATATATTCTATAGTATTTCAAGAATGGTATTGATATCTCCATATCATTGAAGTTTCAAAGCTTGTTAAAGATAGTCTGCCAAAGTTTAAAGAAAAGAGTTGATTTTGATCCTAAGTTAAGAAAGGAATCCACATCTTGTGATTGAAGTTAAAGAGAAGCATATTGGCTCCCATTTCATAATGTTGAATTGTATAAAGTGGATTTTTCAAAAAGTTCTGGCCTAGTATGGGAGTAGTACTTAGCACCAAGTTGGGCTAGATTCCGAGGTCTCATGCCCCAGAACTACGAGCCACCATAGGATTTGATTTACCCCAAGTGAGTTAAGCTAGTGATCACTAAAAGTAAAGGTTCTACTGCGATGGCAAGGATAGAACAACTCTCTCCGACGTGGGCAAGACGTTGGACTTCATGTAGTTCACATGGTTTATGTCGGTTAGAACAAACTCCCAAGTTTCCTAGAGTATCAAGTCATAAAGTTCTTAAGGTTTTAAGTCCTTGAGTTTCAAAGAAGTTTCTTGTTTTGAAAAGACTAAAGTGTATGTTTTAAAAGTTGTTGTTTTAAGAGTCCAACTAGTTTACAAGCTTGAGATCAAATAAAGAATACAAATTTAGAACAAAGTGTAATGGCTCACGTGATTTATACTACATGTTTCATTACTCATGATTTATGAGAGTTTTATTCAATCTATCTGAGTCATCTACAATACCATGTATGTTTTCTATAAGGATTTATTGTATTGATATTTAGCTCCATACACCCCCATATACTCAGTACATTCTCAAGTGCTGATCCACATATATGTTTGTGTGCTACATTGTCTCATAATGTAGGTCCAGGTGCTCAGTCCCAGCAGCGTCAGTGATCCTGAGTACTTTTATCTACATCTCCACTGTGGTGAGTCCTCATGGTTCGAGGACCTATCTTCAGACACTTCAATATTTTTAGTAGTTATTCTACTACTTTAAGTTTAGTTGGAGATCTGTCCCAATGACTCTCTATTTTGTTGAGTAGTAGAGGCTTTGTCAGACTGGATGGTCAGTATGTTTAGACTTGCAGTATTTAGTTACTTTTACAGTACTCATTCAGATTTCATTTAGATATGATATGGCATGATTCCTTATTTTGCTCTAATTATCTTTAAGTAAGCTTTATACTAAGTAGTAGGCTCAAAGGGTTAGCTTGGGACTACTTGTAGCCTTAAGCACCGTGTGATGCTTCGGGACAGGATTTCGGGGCGTTACAACATATATATATGTTTTATAAATTAGTATATATAATGTAGTATATATCTTGTAGCATATATTTTATTTAAAGTAGTACACATATTGAATGGTACGTATATATGTGTATATATTTTCTATAGACTTTAAAGTAGTATATATTTAACGTATACATGTGTATATATTTTATAAATTAGTATATATATATTGTAGTATATGTTTTATTTAAAGTAGTACATATATAGAATGGTACGTTTATATGTGTATATATTTTCTATAGACTCTAAAACAGTATATATTTAAGGTATACATGTGTATATTTTTATAAATTAGTATATATATTGTAGTATATGTTTTATTTAAAGTAGTACACATATTGAATGGTACGTATATATATGTATATATTTTTTATAGACTCTAAAATAGTATATATTTAAGGTATACATGTGTATATGTTTTATAAATTAGTATATATATTGTAGTATATATCTTGTAGTGTATGTTTTATTTAAAGTAGTACATATATTGAATGGTACGTATAGATGTGTATATATTTTCTATAGACTCTAAAGTAGTATATATTTAACGTATACATGTGTATATGTTTTATAAATTAGTATATATGTTGTAGTATATATCTTGTAGTATATGTTTTATTTAAAGTAGTACATATATTGAATGGTACGTATATATGTGTATATATTTTCTATAGACTCTAAAGTAGTATATATTTAAGGTATACATGTGCATATGTTTTATTTAAAGTAGTACATATATTGAATGGTACGTGTATATGTGTATATATTTTCGATAGACTCTAAAGTAATATATATTTAATGTATACATGTGTATATGTTTTATAAATTAGTATATGTATTGTAGTATATATCTTGTAGTATATTTTTATTTAAAGTAGTACATATTTGAATGGTACGTCTATATGTGTATATATTTTCCATAGACTCTAAAGTAGTATATATTTAACGTATACATGTGTATATGTTTTATAAATTAGTATATGTATTGTAGTATATATCTTGTAGTATATTTTTATTTAAAGTAGTACATATATTGAATGGTACGTATATATGTGTATATATTTTCCATAGACTCTAAAGTAGTATATATTTAACGTATACATGTGTATATATTTTATAAATTAGTATGTATATTCTAGTATATATCTTGTAGTATATGTTTTATTTAAAGTAGTACATATATTGAATGATAAGTATATATGTGTATATATTTTCTATAGACTCTAAAGTAGTATATATTTAACGTATACATGTGTATATGTTTTATAAATTAGTATATATATAGTAGTATATATCTTGTAGTATATGTTTTATTTAAAGTAGTACATATATTGAATGGTACGTATATATGTGTATATGTTTTCTATAGACTCTAAAGTAATATATATTTAAAGTATACATGTGTATATGTTTTATAAATTAGTATATATATTGTAGTATATATCTTGTAGTATATATTTTATTTAAAGTAGTACATATATTGAATGGTATGTATATATGTGTATATATTTTTTATAGACTCTAAACGTATACATGCATATATGTTTTATAAAGTAGTATATAACTATATGTATAGTGTGTGTATATATTGTAGTATATATATTGTAGTATATGTTTTATTTAAAGTAGTACATATATTGAATGGTACGTATATATGTGTATATATTTTCTATAAACTCTAAAGTAGTATATATTTAACGTATACATGTGTATATGTTTTATAAATTAGTATATATATTGTAGTATATATCTTGTAGTAAATGTTTTATTTAAAATAGTTATATATTTAACTAACGTATAGTCGTATACATGATTATATGTGTAATTGTGTATATTTGTATATGTTTTTTAAATTCTAATATAGTATATACTATATATATAGTGTATATATATTGTGTGTATATTGTTTAACGTATTTAAAATGTATATAGGTAGGTATGTATAGTGTATATTGGAGAAAAATATTTTTTTTATTTTGATCGATTTTGATCGGATTTACCCGGGTTGGATCGGGTTACGTGTAATGGATCGATTCCGAGTTGTTTTTTGAAAATTTACTGTTGGGCCCAGAACCGGACCATCCCGTTAAACCAGGCCCGAAACTAGACCGACTAACAACTCGATTAAAAGTGATGGGCCAACTTCGGGTTGACCCGGCCCGGCCCCATTAACTGGCCTAGTTGTTTTACATGTACAAGATTTTAGACAAGAATGATTTTATTATAAGTAGTTAACCATTTATTTTTCAAGTGTTACATGTACTCATTCTAGGTTTTGTAATTACAAAACCTCATGTCGTGATTTTTGTTTTTCTTTCAGCTCATTTGCTAACAATTCTTGTTGTAGGGTCAAAAGTGGTTCCATAATCTAAATTTGAGTCGATTTCATTTTTAAAATTATTGGACGTAACTGTTTCTAATAAATTTTTTTTACAGTGATAGAAATAAATTGCAATCACAATTAAAAATATGAAGAAACAACAATTTTTATTGATAAATGATGCAGGTACAAATCTATTCCTCCCTTGATTTTTCTCTCTCAATTTTCTCCTTAATTCAAGGGTCGTCAGTGGCGTATTTCTCGAATGTAGGAAGAAGATTTGGATATGAATTTCTCCATAATTCGAGGACTGTTTGTGGCATATTTTTTGAATGTAGGAATATTTGGATTTGATCTCCATGAAAGGAGGGTTTGTTTTCTTGATGTATTTGATTATCAAGAAGAGAGAGTTTTGATCTTTATGAATATCCCATGAATTTATTGGGTATTTTCAGATCGTTGATCTTTTTATGAATATCCCGTGAATTTGTGGGATACTGGAGATATCTCTTTAAAGGGATATTTGGCCCCTTTATATAGGCATAATTTGGGGTTTAGGTTGAGTAGCCATCAAGCTAGATTTAGGGTAAAGTAGCCCCCAAGAACTCTAACTAAACTCTTTTTGTAGGGTCCACAAAATGCCAATGTTTACAAATGTCCCCTGCTTCAAGACTTGTCGAAGTGTAGACTTGATTAAACTCAAAGATGAGTCTTGAAGTACCGCTTCCATCTTTATGATCCTGCGGCTATAGATTTGCATATTTGATATATGAGAGAAGACAAGAAGGGAAGATTTGGTCCCACTGGGCGTGCCAGAATTTGTTGGACAATAAATTCTTGAGACCGAAAAGAAATAATCGAGATAAGAAAAATACTGAAATAATCGATTTATTGATTTCAAAAAGTGATTGTTACAATCTCTATGATTCCTCTGATTTGCTTTTTCAACTATAAATTCAAGGGCTTCGAGCTTGATCTTGAACTTTAACTTGAACCTTGACGGATTTGATCTTGACTTGTGCTGAATCCAAGGGCTTGGTAGCTTGTTCTTGAATCTTGCGGTCTTGATCTTGAACTTAAACTTGATTTGAAGACTTGATGAACTTGATCTCGACTTGTACTTGAATTCAAGGGTCGTTAAGCTTGTTCTTGAATCTTGTAGTCTTGATCTTAAAGCTTGAACTTGTTCTTGAATCTTGAACTTTTGATCTTGTTCTTGAACCTTGAACTCTTGATCTTGAAATCTTGAGCTCAACCTTGAACTCTTGATCTTGAAATCTTGAGCTTGTTCTTCAACATTGAACTCTTGATCTTGAAATCTTGAGCTTGTTCTTGAACCTTGAACTCTTGATCTTGAAATCTTGAGCTTGTTCTTGAACCTTGAACTCTTGATCTTGAAATCTTGAGCTTGTTCTTGAATTTTTAGAGAAATCTGTTGTTTTGATCCACGAGCTCTCTCTTGCTTCTTGTTAAACTTGTTGGTCCCTTTTATGAATTATGAGGCCCCTATTTATAGTTGTAGGAAATAGAAAGTCATGATAAATATGAACTTCCTTTGACCAATCAGATTTAAGTGACATGACATTTCTTATGGGCTTTTAATTTACTGCATCATTTTGACATGTGGCATGGTCCTATTGGCTCCTTCACTTGACTTGGTATTCCATGTCATTTGACACGTGACGCTTATTTGGGCCTCTAGAATATGACAATAACTTGGGCTTAGTAAAGTGGGCTCATCATTTGTAGCCTAAATCAATGGGCTAGCCCAATAAAAAATTAGACTTTAATTAAACCCATATATGTTTGGACTTAAATCATTAATCCAATTATATTAATCCGCAATATTTATTTGGGACTAATATATTTTAAATTTAATACAATCCGAATTTTGTACAGATTTAAATTTAATAAAATCGGATCGCCCACAAATGCCCCCTACTTCAAAACTTATCGAAACATTTAATATTTTGGAGACTAGCCTTGAAGTATGATTATTTAAGCATGTTTCCTTCGTGCTTCAACCATCCTTATACATATGAATACCTCATTCAAAAATTTAAAGCCAAACCATATTGATATTGTCTCTCAAAACTCTCTCATTTTTTTCCATGAATCTCTACACTTAAGACCCATTGGTGAGGCATGATATCCAATTTCAAACAGATTTTGAAAGACTTTTTCATCGCCTTACTTAATCAGGAATAAAACTCTTCCGATTTGAACTTAGATTGGAGAAGCAAAGAACCTCCAATTTGAATTTGTATGGGAGAAGAAAATAATATCCAATTTGAATTTGGAGATGGAAGCTATTTCAATCTGAATTTATATTGGAGAAGGAAACAATCTCCAATTTGAATTTGGAGATGGAAGCTATTCCAATCTGAATTTATATTGGAGAAGGAAACAATCTCCAATTTAAATTTGAGATGAAAATTATTCCAATCTGAATTTATATTCAAGAAGGAAACATCCATCCTACAACTCTATAAAAGGAGGTAGTTTTCCACTTTTTCAATATCGATTTATTTTACTCCCACTTTTCTCTTATTTTCGTCACTTTTTTTTCAGCACAGTATGTTAGTGGTATAAAATTCATATCTTATTATAAAAATATTAAAATCATGATCCGTTTGATGTTCCAGAAACTAGAATTCAAGATCCACAACATATCCAAAATTCAGAATTAAACTCCTTCAATATAATTCTTGATAATTTTTTTTGAAGTTAGCCCTGAATTTTATCATGCTGAAAATTTTAGATCTGCGGCCCTCTATTAAAATCTTCATATCTTAATGTAGGAATAATGAAATCATAAGGCTCTTGATTTTTTATGAAACTAGATTCAAAGATATATAACATATCCAAAATTCATGATTTAATACCTTCAGCATTATTTTAGACAAAATTTTGAAGTTGACTTTAAATTTTATCATGCTGAAAATTTCAGATCTGCGCGTCTTCACTAAAACTTTCATATCTCAAAGTAGGAGCGATGAAATCATAAAACACTTAATTTTTTCGAAACTAGACTTGAAAATATATAACATATCTAAAATTTATAATTTAAAACCTTCAGAATTATCCTAGATAATTTTTTGAAGTTGCCTCTGCCTGCTGATACGTTTTTAATTTCAGGTTTGCGTGGCTTCACAAGACAAATCATATCTAGGCGTGGAAGTGTTGAAATTGTGAGTGTTCTTTTTTAGTTGGAAAGAGAACTCTAATATTTACAACACTTTTGGTAGGGGAGCAAATTCAAGGGTGTAATTTGATCCATCTTTGCCGATCGAGATACTCGTCATATTTAGGTAAGCATTCCTTTTTTTTTTTTTTCATTCCCCTTTTTCTTTCTTCTTTTTATTTTAGGTGAAGTAAAAGGTTTTACTCAAGATAATGCCTTTTAGGTAAAGGATATAGTCTTACGATGCAAAGGGATAGATATCCTTTCCTACCATAAGTAAAGTAATCCTAGAAGGTAATCTTACGACGCATAGGGGCGACTATTCGTCTCTGCCATAAGAAAAGGTAAAAGGTAACTTCGTGGTAATCTTATAGCAAAGGTAAAGGGTAACTTCATGGTAGTCTTATGGTAAAGGTAAAAGGTGACTTCATGGTAGTCTTATGGTAAAGATAAAAGGTAACTTCATGGTAGTCTTATGGAAAAGGAAAAAGGTAACTTCATGGTAGTCTTATGGCATGAAGAGATGGCCATTCGTCCTCGCCATAAAAAAAGGATAATTTCAGGGTAATCTTATGGCGCATCGGGATGACAACTGGTCCCCGCCACAAGAATAGGTAAAAGGTAACTTTATAGTAATCTTATGGCGCAACGGGATGACCACTCATCCCCACCATAAGAAACGGTAAAAGGTAATTTTATGATAATCTTACGGCACAACAGGATGACCACTCGTCCCCGCCATAAGAAAAGAGTAATTTCAGGGTAATCTTATGGCGCATCGGGATGACTACTCATTCCCACCATAAGAAAAAGGTAATTTCATGAAGATTGAAAGGTAAACTCAAGAAGGTTAGAAGGATTTAAAGACTTCAACTTATAGATCAAAGCACCTGATGACTCTAACTTTCAAACTCTGAAATCTTCAATATGGAAGAATTGAAGACTTCAACTTATAGTCGTAGAGCATCTGAAGACTTCAACTTGTAGACTTTATGAACTTGCAGGTTTCAATATAGTGAAGTTGAAATCTCCAATATAAAAACTTAGTGAATTTGCAGACTTCAACTTATATGCATAGGTCATTTGAAGACTTCAACTATGAGACTTCGTGAACTTAAAGGCTCCAATATAGTAACTTAAAAGCTCCAACATGAAGACTTAGTGAATTTGAAGACTTCAACTTACATGCATAGGTCATTTAAAGACTTCAACTATCAGACTTTGTGAACTTGCAGGTTTCAATATGGTGAAGTTGAAATCTCCAACATAAAGACTTAGTGAATTTGAAGACTTCAACTTATATGCGTAGGTCATTTGAAGACTTCAACTATCAGACTTTGTGAACTTACAGGCTCCAATATGATAACTTGAAAGCTCCAACGTGAAAACTTAGTGAATTTGAAAACTTCAACTTATATGCATAGGTCATTTGAAGACTTCAACTATCAGACTTCGTGAACTTTCAGGCTCCAATATGGTAACTTGAAAGCTCTAACATGAAGACTTAGTGAATTTGAAGACTTCAACTTATATGCATGTCATTTGAAGACTTCAACTATCAGACTTTGTGAACTTGCAGGATCTAATATGGTAACTTAAAAGCTACAACATGAATACTTAGAGAATTTGAAGACTTCAACTTATGTCCAAAAAGCTTATACTTGATAGGGATCTGCCCCCCATTGAGTCACCAATACTTGGTGCAAGTCTGAAGATTGATGATGTTAAAAGTATTTTGAAGATTGAATTTTTTATATGAGGGGGAACATGTATTTTTTTTACACTCATGCAACTGAACTCAGAATAAAATTCCAAGTGCCTACGTACCTCAATGAAGAGGATCAAGTCACAACGTAGTTCTGGGGTGAATGTTTTTTTTCTTTTTTTTTAGTTTTTTTACATCCTAACTTTTGCCTAGGCCACCTCTTTCGAGAACCTAGCGGATATTTTTTTTAGCCGTTCACAGTTTATACTCTTGTGGGCCAGGAGTTGACATGCAGTTTATACTCGTGCCTTAAGGAGTGTCATCTTCCTTCAAGGATAGTACTTCTTCAAGAACTTGACATTGATGGGGCCAATCCTCACTCCATCTGCATCAGCAAGCTTTTAAGCACCATTTGAATATGCTTCTTGTACGACGTATGGTCCATCCCACTTTGGGATAAATTTGCCCCCAGACTTACGAGAAGTGATAATGGGTCTTCTTACTATAAGGACTTGATCTCCAACTTGGAAGCACCTTAAGCGAACCCTTTTATTAAAAGAACGAGATAGCCAGGCTTGGTAACATTCAAGATTTTATTGAGCCTCCAACCTCTTCTCATCAAGAGTTTCTAACTCCGAAAGATGCAACTTAGCATTTTCTTAATCGGTGAAACCTTCTTGAATAACCAGTCTCAAAGAAAGTATTTGACGCTCAAGTGGCAGGACTGCTTTAACTCTAAAAGCAAGTGAGTATGGGGTTGCTTGTGTCGGTGTACGATAAATTGTCCTATACGCCCATAAAGCTTCTTCCATTTGCTCATGCCAGTCTCGTTTGGACTTGGAGATGACCTTCTTCAACAAATTGCATAATGTCTTATTGAATGCATCAGCTAGACCATTAGCAGCAGCATGGTACATAGAAGACTTGTGCTGCTTGAAACCAAACAGATCACAAATTTTGTTCAACAGCTTATTATCAAAAGGCTTTCAATTATCAGTTATTACGTACTGAGGATTTCCAAAGCAGTAGATGATGTTCACTCAGATGAAGTTTACAATATTTTCCTTCTTTACTTCCTTGAGAGCAACAACTTTGGGCCATTTTGAGAAGTAATCTGTTTCAGCCAATATGTATAAGTGTCCACCAGAAGATTTTGGTAGTGGACCAACAACATCCATTCCCCAAGCATTGAATGACCAAGATGCTACAGTTGGGTGTAGTACCTCTAGAGGTTGATGTATGCAATTTGCATAGAATTGGTAAGCTTTGCATCTTTTAGCATAGTCCAAGCAGTCTTTCACCATCGTTGGCCAATAATATCCCATCCTTTTAATGTGAAAATGGAGCTTCGTTCCAGACTGATGTGATCCACAAACTCCCGAGTGCGCTTCTTGCAAAGCTTGAATTGCTTTTTCCTCTTCCAAACATCGTAAGAGTACTCCTTCAAATTACCTTCGGTATAGTGTGTCTTTGTATTAAAGGAAGTGATGTGCACGACGACAAATGTTAGTCTTTCTCCTTGGATCTTCTGGAAGTATTCCATAACACAAGTAGTCAATGATAGGTTGTCGCCAATCCTCCTTTACAGCTTCGGACACGACGAGGAGGTATTCAACCTTACCTTTTACATCTTCGTCTTTATTTGATGGAGGTACTAACCATTCTTGGCAAATGGTAACTCTGTCTGATTCGGAAGAGTTAGAATTAAAGCTACAGCTAGATCAACTTGCTTATTTTCTTTCCTTGGCACAGGCTGGAAGATTACTTCTCTAAGTAATCCTATCAACTTCTGTGCATAACCATGATATGGTCGTAACGCAGGCTTCCGAACTTCATAGTTTCCCAAAAGTTGCTTGATCACCAATTGGGAGTCACCAAAAACTTGTAATTATAGTTGCTTCATGTTGACATCCATCTCTATCCCGAGTATGAGAGCTTGATATTCAGCAGCATTATTCGAGCAACGATTCATTAAGGTAAAATAGTAGGGGATGAATTCTTCTTGTGGAGTGACAAACACTACGCCAGTACCAGCTCCATCTCGATGTGCAGCACCGTCAAAGTATATTTTCCATGGAGATCTAACTTCAACAGCCATTGCATCTTCATTAGGAAGTTCTTCACTCAGCTCCCAGTCATCAAGTATTGGGTGATCTGCCAAGAAGTCAGCCAATGCTTGTCCTTTTACAGATTTTTAGGGAACATACACAATCTCAAACTGTTGAAATTAAAGGTACCACCTTATAAGTCGGTCACTGAGGACTGGTTTTGACATCACAAACTTGATGGGATTTGCCCTAGACACAAGATGGATAACATGAGCTTGAAATTAGTGTTTTATTTTTCGGATATAGAAAGCTAATGCCAAACATAACTTTTCAATCGGAGAATACTTCAATTCATTTGGTGTCTTCATTCTGCTCAGATAGTTAAGTGAGTTTTCTTTGCCTTCATTATTTTTTTGAGCTAATAGTGCTCCAACTGACTTCAATTGTGCTACGATGTACAGTATCAATGGTTTCCCAGGTATGGGTGCCGCAAGAACTGGTGGCTTCACTAAGTATGATTTGATACTCTCAAAGGCGTTACTACAAGCTTGGTCCCATTCGAAGTGAGTATCCTTCTTCATGAGACGACTAAATGATTGACATTTTTCGGCCAAGTTTGAGATGAACCTTCTTAAATATGCTAACCTTCCTTGAAGGCTTTTTAATTCATGAATATTTCGAGGCTCAGGCATCTTCAAAATTGCATTAACCTTGGCTTGATCAATTTTGATTCCTCGGTGTCGCACAATGAAACCTAGAAACTTTCCAGAAGTAACTCTGAAGGCACACTTCAATGGATTCATCCTAAGTTGATATCTGCGAAGTAACTCGAATACCATTCTTAGGTCTTTTAAGTGGTCGTCTCTCTTTCTTGACTTCACCACTAGATCATCCACATAGCATTCAACATTTTTATGGAGTAGGTCGTCAAAGATATTTTACATAGCCCTTTGATAAGTGGCGTCAGCATTCTTCTAACCAAAAGGCATCACCTTGTTGTAATAAATACCTTTGGGCATACGAAATATAGTGAGCTCTTCATCATTTGGCGCCATGCGGATTTGGTTGTAGTCAAATGAACCATCCATGAAGGACATTACCTCATAACCAGTGATGGCATCAATCATCAACTCTGGTATGGGTATTGGAAAATCATCCTTAGGGCATGCATTGTTGAGATCTCGAAAGTCAACACAAACACGAATTTGGCCATTCCTCTTCTGTACTAGAACAATACTTAAAATTCACGTGGGATATTTGACTTCACGAATAAAGCCACTTCAATGAGCTTGATAACTTCATTTTCCATCAATGGAACCAACTCTGACCTAAAGCGCCTTTGGGCTTGTTTAATAGGACGAGCACCATTCTTGACCTTTAACTGATGGACTGCTACTTTCGGATCTAAGCCTGGCATTTTCTTATAACTCCAAGCAAATACATCCATGTATTCTTTGAGTATGTCTACATACGCGATTTCTTCCTCCATCTCTAGAAAAGTACTCAGGTAAGTTGGTCTTGGGTTTTCATCGATTCCAAGATTAACTTCTTTCAAGGGATCTATTGTGGTCTTCACACCTTCTTCAAGTTAACACGGAGCATCTCCAGCATTTTCCTCTTCTTGAGTATCATTGTCATTGATGGATATGTGGTGACACCAGAAAGTATCTTCTATTTCTTCATCAACCTTCATTTAAGATGAGGCCTTATTTTTATTTTGGGTTGTAACATGATATGAGGAGCCAACACTTTCTTCTTCTTTCGTACGTTCCTTGGTATAAACCACAGTATGAGCCTTTGCTTTTAATACCTTGTTGCATGAAACCACCAATTTCGTCTGCCGCCTCATTCTAGAAGGAATCAAACTTTGAAAATCCTTCTGAATCTTAGGAGAAGAATGTATTATCGTACCTTAATGACTTTTCTGACACTTGTTTCTTTTCTTCTTATTTAGAGGACCCAATCTCTCAAACACAGAAGTTCTTGTGGTTGATTCTCCAAGTCGATCAAAGACAGAAGGCCTTTTATTGGATGAAGTAGACTCCTCTTCTACAGTGATGTAGTTACGAACCGCCTTTTTTATGGAGATGTGAATTGGAGGTGGTTGTGTGTATCCTAGACCTTCATGTGCCTACCTAGTTGTACCCTTCGACGAAATTCTACCCAACCTTGATGGCTCATTAGGATTATATCCCGCCTTTACAAATAGCTTATATGCATTTGGGTCAAAACCTTCTTTCGTACGCTTCGTAGGGAGTGTCATATCTTGTGGCAGAATTTGAGCCACAGACTCTTCAAGAAGTCTTGAGGATGGATTTATTGCATCAATCTTCTTGATAGGTAAAGTTATCCCCTTTAGCACATTATCTTGGGAATCCGATGAGTGATCTTTTTCTTTCTTTACCTTCGATACGTAGCGAAGAATGGGAGTTGCCTTCTTTTTCGTAGAAGCAACACTTTCTTTATTTGAAATGGAGAGAGGCTTCTTAGTGGTGACTTTTTCGAGAGTCACCGTGACTTTCTTAGATGCAAGATCGTCAAACTTGATCTTAGTGATATCTTCAACCCTTTTCTCATCCACAACATGCTTCTTTAAGTAGAATTTTACATTAGCAAAATGTGACTCAGCTTCAGTGAATGGCTTGTCATCGGCAACTATCTTTCTTTCCACTCCGCCTTTGAGGTACTTCAAGGATTGATAGTAAGTGGATGAGATAATTTTATTCCCGTGCACCCAGGGCCTACCAAGCAATATATTGTATGAAGTTTTAGCATCGATCACATGCATCAATGGGTTTGATTGAAAATCATCCATACGAATTCCCAACTTGATACATCCTATGGCCCTCTGTACCCTTTGGTTAAAGCCTTGGATCATTATATGAATTTCATCCAGTTCGCTAGTAGCGATGCTAAGTTCTTTTATCATGTAGATAGGTAGGATGTTGACTCCAGATCCCTCATCTATCAAGATTCTATTGATCTTATTTCCTAGAATTTGATCCACCATATATAAGGGACAGTTATGTAGGGCCTCACCAAGTAGAAGATTGTTATTTGTGAATGTGATTTTTGTATCACACATATGTGCCTCTTCGCCAAGAGTTTCAGCAAGCTTTTCAGAAGATAAAGGAACTTTCATAGATAGATTCTCACAGTTTGCCCCCTCTTTGGTGGTATTAAAACAAGACGCCTCAAGGTTGACTTAGGTAATCTTTACACGAAACTAACTCGGTAAGAATTCCTCTAAAGTCATCGGACGCCGAAGTTTTAGGGGGTGAAGCTTTGTGACGGTCGTCCTTTTTGGAAGCTCAACCAACTTCTATTTCCTTGGTTTCTTCACCATTCTCCTTCTGGTTGGATGCTCAGCCGACTCCTTTCACAGACTTGTCCTCCTACATCTACGCCTGGTCACCAAAGTCCAACCTTTATCATCGCCTTCTTCAACTAAAGACCTGTGAGGCTCTAATATTTTCTCATTATGCTCTTCGACACATATTTAGATTGAATCGAGCAGGCCAAGTATGATAGAGATTTGATGAGAACTAGCCGTCTCATCATTGAAGAAGATCTTATTCTCTTTTGCCAGTTGTATGACTTTATCTTTAAAGACAAAGCACTTTTCCAGAGGGTGACTTATGAGCCTATGATATTTGTAATAATTAGGGTCATTGGTCCTCTCAGCTTCGTTGGGACGCGTCATCTCTGGGATTTCAATGAGCTTATGCTCAAGAAGTTCATAAAAAATCTCGGCAACATCAGAATCAAGGAATGGATATTCCTTTTCTTGCATTTCCTTTAAAGTTTTCTGATTTGGACGTGTTCCAGAAGTCGTCTTCACACTTTGCTTCTTGCTCACCTTTGTGGTGACCTTCACACGAGACACATCAACATTCATGGACTCCTTGTTGTCATTTTTGGGGACAAATTTTCTCCATCTTTTGGGTTCTTTTCCAGCAGAAGACATACTCAACTCCATATCGTGAGCACGAGTAGCTAACTCTTCAAAGAATTTTGGTTTAATTTCTTGAAAAATGTAGAGAAGCCCCCAGTGCATTCCTTGGATGCACATCTCTATTGCAGAAGCTTCACTGAGCCTATCTTTGCAATTTAGACTCGTATTTCTCCATCTATTGATGAAGTCGATGACTAGATCCTCCTTTCTTTGCTGAGTATTTGTGAGCTCTATCATGCTCACTGTACGTCTTGTGCTATAAAACTGATTTAGGAACTCATATTCCAATTGCTCCCAACTATTGATGGAGTTATGCTCGAGGTCCGTATACCAATCAAAGATGTTTTCCTTTAGGGAACGAACAAACTGTTTGACAATATAGTCACCATAAGTTCCAGCATTATTCTATGTCTCGACAAAGTGTGCGACATGTTGTTTTGGATTACCTTTGCCCTCAAATTGTTGAAATTTGGGGGGTTGATAGCCGGTAAATATTTTGATGCTATCTATTCTCGCAGTGTAGGGATTGGCATACGCAAGGAAAAACTTGGTGACAACATCATACTTGTCTTTGAGGGTCCCTTCAATAAATTCCCTTAATTGCCTAATTGGGATCATTTCTTCAGAAAAAACTTGCACCTCTTTTGTCGGTGGTGTTTGTTTCATAGAATTTTCTATCTCATGAACCTCTGGAACTTTTTTTGGTTCATGACTAGATTCTTCATCTATCAACCCATCCACTTTATCCACTATCTTATCAATCCTAGCCTCTTGATTTTGAACATAGTTGGTCAGGCCTTCAATTACCTTTGTCAGATTCGCAAGCTGCTCCTCTATAGACGAGGCATCAGTTACCATTGCTTGCATGATCACCAGAGACATCAGAGAGTAACATGGATTATCGCATAGGTTGATCTTCAAAGCGCTCAACTTATGCGATGTAAGTAGAGATGACATGTTTGTTGAACGACCATCGCTCTTTGCGCTAGAGTATTTAGAACCAGAATGCTCAAGTAGAGCAAGAGTCTTCTTAAGCGATTCTGCGACACTGCTTCCTCCTTCCGAAGCACTTGTATTGGACTTTATTCCCTTTGGTGTTGAAGATCCAAAAACTGGAGTTGGCACGGACGACACTGGATGTATTTGTTATCCTAACATATTTGCCTTGCTCCTCGTGACAGCTCCCAAGCCCCCGAAAGTAACACCAAGGATGTTTTCTACTTCGGCAGAGAACCTTGAATCAGCAGCCTTGGAAGCAGTTGATTGAGAGTTGATCTTCTTGGAAGTTATTTCGGCGTTCTTAATCTTCAAAGTCTGAAATGTTGAGATGAGGTAGAGATTGGGCGTGCCAGAATTATTTCCAACAATTTTTTTACGGTGATAGAAATAAATTGCAATCACAATTAAAAATATAAAGAAATAACAGTTTTTATTGATAAACGATGTGGGTACAAATCTGTTCCTCTCTTGATTTTTCTCTCTCGATTTTCTCCTTAATTCAAGGGTCGTCAGTGCGTATTTCTCGAATGTAGGAAGAAGATTTGGATATGAATTTCTCCATAATTCGAGAGCTGTTAGTGGCGTATTTTTGAACGTAGGAACATTTGGATTTGATTTTCATGAAAGGAGGGTTTGTCTTCTTGATGTATTTGATTATAAAAAAGAGAGGGTTTTGATCTTTATGAATATCCCATGAATTTATTGGGTATTTTCAGATCGTTGATCTCTTTGTAAATATCTCGTGAATTTGTGGGATACTGGAGATGCCTCTTTAAAAGGATATTTGCCCCCTTTATATAGGCGTAATTTAGGGTTTAAGTTGAGTAGCCATCAAGCTAGATTTAGGATAAAGTAGCCCCCAAGAACTCTAACCAAAATTGTACTTTTTTTGTAGAGTCCATAAGATTTCAATGTCTACAGTAACTAATCTAATTATTCACAAATACGTAGATAAAATATTGGATTAAGTTTAAACTACTGTAAATCCATCCTTGCGAGATGGATTGACTTGGGATATTTGAGTGGAGAAGGGGGAGGGGTGTTGTAGTTAATTATGCCTAAAAAAGATGAGTTTTTGCATAGCAGAAGGCTACAGAGTACAGAGAAGACACAAGTACAAAGAAGCACATCATTTCCTAAATCCCCTTGGAAGGAACATGGAAAGGAAAAAAGAGGAATGAACATTTCCTCACTCTATCTTTACTTGTTCGTTATATTAAAAATAAATCTTCAATAACACTTATTTAATTTAAAAATCGAATGGATAATTTACCCTTTTTCTACTCATTTATGTTTACTATTACATATTATTCATCACTCAATGTATTTCTCAAGACATTACATTTATTATATTCAAGGAGTGTTATAATAAAATAACATCTATTATTTATTGTTTCTTGAACTTCACTTGTGTGCCAAGTTAATAATGAATAAATATTATTAGACGGAGAAAGTAAGATTTAAGATTTTTCCTTTACAAATTTCAATAGATTAGATAGATGGGAAGTAAAGAAAACAAAGTCAACTGCTCGAGGAAGAAAAAAAAAAGGAAAGAAGAAACCAAAGAGAGCACAAAAATCTAAAGAACTTCATTACATATGACCAAATCGAAGAAAGAATTAATATCAATGTGCTACATTTCACATTTGTTGTTCGTTACTACTCCACACAAACTGCCATTCAACCCAATGAACTCATATCCTGTTTGAGATTGTTTATTTCTCAAAATAAGCACTTATTTTGAGAAAAAACAACTTTTTTTTTATTAAAAAAAGATGTTTGGTAAACTTGTAAAAGTTCTTTTAAAAATAAGCAGAAGCAGTTTTTCTGCTTCTGTAAATAAGCAGAAAATTTCTGCTTCTAAAAAAAAAACAGAAGCAGAAGAAGAAATTATTTTTTATGACAAATATATCCCTATCACACACATACATATATATAACTTATTAATTAATTAATATATCTTACAAGTTTTATTAACGTTTGATTTTTAAAATTTTACATTTCATATTTACGTCATACTTCTTTATGATTTATATATTGTTATTTTATTTTCACTCATTTTTTCAAAATAAATTTGAAAATATCATTGATGATGATGACTAAAGAATATATAAATTATTTTAGAGTACGCACTTTTTAATTAAATAAAAAAAATTTAATTAAAAATATTAACATAGATATTTAAATAATTTTTCTCTATAAATTGATTTTAGTAATAAAGGCTATTGAGAGATGTTCTTTTTGGTCATTTGTCTCAAAAGAACACTTCTTGAAAAAGATTATCCAAACATAATTTGATTATCAAAAGCACTTTTCGAATGAATTTACCAAACACAAATTGTTTTTTTTTTAAAAAATACTTTTTTGAAAAACCATTTTATAAAAATATTTCTCAGATAACCAGTTTTATAATAGCAATCCCAAACGACCCTCAATCTTATATCACTCAACACTGCCAACAAATACTTGTACTAATTAAAAATATGAGTTTAAGCTATACTCGATTTGTCCATCTTTTACTTGTTAAATATATTTAAAATAGTTATTGAACTTTACTTGTCTAACTTGAAGAATCAAAAGATAATTTATATTTGTCTCTATTTTCCCTTTGTTATCAATTTTCATTCAGTTTTCAACATCTAAGTGAATTATAATTAAATGGGGATGATATGATAAAATTATCTTTTTATTTATTGTTTCTTAAAGGATATGTCAAGTCAAAACACAAAAATCGACGGAGAGATTATATATGATTTGCATAACAAAAAGTATATCATCAAATCGTTTAAAACATATCTACATGTAAGTTTTATTAAAATGTGACATTTATAAACTTGAAAATAAAATAAACTATTTGCTACGGTAAATAAAAATAATCTAGTGATGTAAAAATACCCGACATTTCTTCGAGTCTCAACTGAACAACTCACTATCTACTTAGTTACATTTTTCATTTTGATTCCAAAACAAAATTAGAGATTTTGATCTCCTCCTTTGAAAGCTTATGATGTTGCAATTATAATAAATTATTGAATTAACAACAGGATTAAAATAAACTGTAAAAACAACAAAATGAAAGTCCATTTGTTGTGGATCTACTAGTGTGGAAACGTGGATCTATTCCACCACAAACGATTGAATATTACCCTGTAAAATCTTTCGCTGCTTTTTTTTTATTACTCTGACCTGTCAAATATATCATTCGAGCAGTTGAGACTTCCTAATTTTTTTGTCTATCTTTAGATGTAGAACGACTAAGTTTGTTTATTTACTGTGAAGATTTTGATTATGTGATCAGATGCTCCTCCAAATCTAACTTCTCTATCAATTGAATTTTCTTTTCTTCACTGATATGTATAACTTAAAATCTTATTACATTTTTTTATTGAGATAATACATTAAATCCCCTGAACTTGTCCCGACAACTTAGTTTAGCACTTAAACTTTACGAATAATTATTTACCCACCTTAGCATCTTTATAGTGAATTAATTTCTCCCTTAATATATAATACCACTCTCATGAGGGAGAGTGCATCACACTCGCTGACACGTCAGCGCCAGATCACCGCCATGTCATAGCCACGTAAATAAAGTATTTTTTAATATTTATATATATATATATATATATATATATATATAAAATATATATAAAAATATATATAAATATTATTAATATATATTTACATATTTTAAAATATATAAAATATTTTGAATTAAAAAAATACCCCACCTCCCAGTTTTCATCTTCTTCATAACCACCCCCTTCCCCCCCTCCCCTCCCGTCTACCCCCACCTGCACACA
The DNA here is from genome assembly GCF_002878395.1 of Capsicum annuum. NCBI lineage: Eukaryota > Viridiplantae > Streptophyta > Magnoliopsida > Solanales > Solanaceae > Capsicum > Capsicum annuum. The sequence continues at coordinate 89,687,052 of NC_061114.1, read as the reverse complement.
CACCCCCATCGACCCCTACACTCCCACACCTAAACATACTCCCATCCACCTCCGTCCACCCCTACACAACCACACCTGCCAGGTTTTCCGGCGAAAATTTCGGCAAATTTTCATCGAAAAACTCAACCCACTTGAAAATTTTAATTACCACCATCGAAAAATATCATAAAATAGTGATAAAAAACTCAACTCACATGAAAAATTCGATCAAATCAACACCAAATTCTCTAAAATCAACAACCAAACATCCAAACCATATAGATTTTTTAATTTTCAAATTCAATTTCATTTTTTTTTATTGATCTAAGAGGTCGAAGGAGGATAAATTAAAGGTGGGGGTGGCAACTTTCATAATTGGAGGAGAAGTGGGGTGGGGGTGTTGGCTAAGGAAAAGTGGGGAGGGGGACGCTGTTGGCGGGGTTGGGTGAAGAAGAGGAGGATTTTTTTCTTTTTATATATATATATATATAAATTTTAGTTTTTAAAAAAATATTGTTCATGCATTTTTTTTTAAAGAAAATGCCACGTCAGCATAAGAGGGAAATAAATTCACTATAAAGATGTTAAGGGGGTAAATAAATAGAAGATTAATTTAAGTGCTAAAGTAAGTTGGGGAGACAAGTTTAGGAGGTTTTGATGTATTGTCTCTTTTTTATTTTATGTAAATGGACAAACAATAAACGGTCATTTGGTTGAGAATGTAGTTATCCTGGAATTCGTTATACTGGGATAAGTTATGATGAGATAAGTTATATTGGGATTAATTATGCTGGAATTATTTTTTATTGAGTATTTGGTTTGTTGTATTCAAAGTAATATGCATGGTATAATTTCTAAGAATAAATTAATTGATTATCAAAATACCCTCCATCTTATTTAACTTTTTTTTTATATATTTCTTTTCAAGCTTTAAATATTTATTCTTAAAAATAAAACTTTCATCTTATTTCGCTTAATTTTTTTGTGTGTGCATTTTCATGATTATATCGTGTGTATTTTAAAAATAAAACTTTCATCTTATTTAGCTTTAATTGTTTTGCATATGCCTTCCCATGATTATGCTATGTGTGTTTAAAAAACAAATCTTACTACATCTTATTTAGTTTGAAATAAAAAGTTCCAACTTAAATTTATTAAAGTAGAAAAAGCTTTGTTGTTTATGTCACTTCATTTAAACACCTATCACTCATATAATATAGAATATTATAATTCATTTTAATTGATATATACAATATCAATTTTTAAGTGACTAAAAAATTATTTAATTTAAAATATGTAATTGAACAATGGAGTCGATTGTGAACACGGATCACTCATATAATATAGTGATCGACATGTAAATTCAAATGCTTAACAATGGGTTATAACTACGACAAGGCATGTGCTAGTTAGTTAAATTTGTCTTTGGCTGAAAAATTAGTTATAAGAGACTAATATAAATTTGTGGGTTTGGGGATAATTTAGGTTGTCGGTAAATATTACTCAATTGAAGATAGATTAATTAAAACTCTAATAATTTTAATATTTATAAAAATATTGAGGATTAATTCATTACAAATTTCATCTTAAAACAAACAAAAATTAATATTCATCTACATTTTATGCATTTATGAAAAGTTTTTAGTTTATTATTCATCAAATGTTTAACAGAAAATGTGAAAAATATTAATATGCATAAAATATTCTTATATTTATTTAACATGTCTACCTATGTTATATAGTTTGTTAGTCATCCAGATGACCAAATTATAATGTTTATCATTTGTATAAATATAAAATTACTACCTTACTGTTTACGATTTGGTTAACGTATATGATTATGTTAGTATAATTTATGGATCACTTAAAGTGGATGAGTTAGATTGATTAATTAATTATGCACATACGTACGCACATAAAGTGGTTCGTGCATGAATATAGATAGGGATAATTTTGTCCTTTTAGAAATTTATCCCAAGGATAAATTATGGTGGGATTGTTATCCCACCAATTGTGTGGATAATTTATCCTGGTACTATTTATTAATCCTGGATAAGTTATCTCGAATATTGTCAACCAAACATGCATTAAAAAATTTTATTCCAAAATATTTGTTTTAACACCTCAGACCAAACGACCCCTTAGTTAAATCAAAGATTAAAGAGAAATCACTAAGGCTGGCTACCACCCCTTTCTCTCTATCCCCCACCCCATATACATATACTATTAGGGGTCTTTTGGTAGAGTGTATAAGATCAATGCAAAATATAGTGTATTAGTAATGCTTGCATTAGTAATGCTTGGATTACTTCTGCTTGTATTAATTATGCATGTATTATTTCTTATACATTGTTTGGTTTGATGTATAAGAAATAATACATCTTACATAATTTTTATAAAAGAAATGTTTGTTTACAAAAAATACCCTTCTTTGATTTTGTACACTTTTTTGCAACAAATTTTTTTTGTTATCTCAAATATAATTAGTATTGTTAAACTAGTATATAGAGGTTTTGGATTAATTGCAAGACCTTTGTCTTTGCGCATGAAATATTATGCCAACGGATTAACATAGCCGAAACAAAAATAAAATATATAACTTAAAATTAAGAAATAGTCTCAATTTTTTTTTAATCTTTTTAAAAACCCTCGAAGCAAAGAAAAAATATGTTACAATTATTTAAATCAATTATTCATTGTTGTAGATTAAAATGGTGGGGAAAAAATTGTAAAATATTTTGAAAAAATTCACTATTCAAATTAAAATGGCGGGAAAAGGAATGGTGAAATATTTTGAGAGGAAAATTGACGGGTATTACGGTCATTTAATAAGTTAATGCATGTATTAAAGACTTTGCATTACTAATACATTGAAAATGGGTGGTATTAATAATACACACCTTAATATACAATAGAGTGTATAACTAATGTTTGCATTAGTTATACATTGACTAAAAATTGTACCAAACAAGGTATTCATAATACACATTAATTAATACATGTATTATTTTTGTCAATACACTCTACCAAACGACTCCTTATTGTTTACATTATGCCTATGCTACCCATAAAGAGTTTTTTTTTTTTTTTTTTTATGAAAAAACATTGAAAAATAAAAAGCACAAAAGGAAGGGAGAAAAAGCACAAAAGGAAGGGAGAAAAAGGAAAGAAGTTGGAAGAGAGTTAAATAGGTTCATGACAGTAGGGGTGTACATAGGTCGGGTTGGTTTGATTTTTTATTAAAATATAACCAAACCAATAATGTCGATTTTTAAAATCTATAAACCAAATCAAATCAATACGCAATCGGTTTTTTTATTTCGGTTTTAGTCGGGTTTTTTCGATTTTTTAATTTTCTCGGGTTTTTTACAATTATAATATGATTGAAGAAAAAAAATTAAATGTTTTCCCTAAAAAGATTAAAAAAAAAAAACAATGGTCATAGAGTAGTTAAATAAAAATTAAGTTGGCAAATTACTAAGATGTCTAAACTACTATCTCTCAAGGTAATATTATGTGGATACCTAAGTAGTTCAATTTCTAAGTTACTAGTCACAGTAACTTGTCTGAAAGTTTCTTTCACATAAAATGTGAGCACACAAAAGAATGAAGAATTAGACCACTTATTAAAAACTTAACTCCATAAAGTAACTAATTATAACATAATTCCATAAAAAGAGAAAGAAGAGAAACAAACTTAAATGACAACTTAACGAATGAGAAAAGTAAGATGAGAAAATAATGAGAACTCTCTGAAAACTTGGAAAGTAAAATGTAAAAAGTGAAATAATTAAAGAGTTTTAGGTTTTTATATTAACTAGTTAAACCTCACGTGTCTCGCACATGTAACATTTGATTATTTAAAATTAGATGATTTTGTCTATTGCAAAAAATTTTAATGAAGAGAAAAAAATTTAAATCACTTCTCAAAGATCCTTCACACTTTAATAAAATAGCGCAAACATAACATATGTTTTATTAAAATATTCAATAAATTTTCAATTCTTAAATATTGAAGAAATAATTTTGTCTAAACCAGACACTTTTAATGAAGGACAAAAAGTTCAAATATTTCTGAATACCGAATCAAATAAAAATGAAGTTGAAAGAAAACAAACCAAACTGAAATAGTTCGATTCGGTGTTCGATGTCTACTTTTTAAAATTGTAAATTAAAGAATTGAATTGAAATTTGATAAAATCGAATCAAAGAGCAGAACGTGTACTTCTAATCAACGCCTTAACAACATAAATCGTGCTAATATGAATGAGAAATAATTTTTTTTTAAAAGAACACACCTTTAAATTCTTTCGTAATCGGCACGAAGTCTAAACCACAAACTCACATAATTTTTCTTTACCTGCACATCATGCGAAAGCCAACAATTGAAATTACAATAAATTATACGATAAAAAAACGTTAATAAAAGATACATAATATTTAATATTGTTGACCTACAAATTAAAAACTAATATTAAAGAACATAAAACTAATCTTCTCTTGAACATATACTCTTTAGCAATTAAATTGTGAATGTTATTCTGTTATTTATTGAAAAAAAGGAATGCTCAATAGATAGAGTACGATTTTTTTCTTTTAAGAAAGAGTTGATGAAACATGGAAGAAATCTAATCTTATTTGAGAAACTTTTTTCATAAAAAAACTAATTATTATAGAAAATCAAGACAAACGAAACTTAAAAGAAAAGAAAATTGAGGACTCCTAATTAAATCAAAAACCATACTTAAAAGAAAGAAATTAGGTCGTATGCTAACTACAATCTGACACTACTTATTTTTTTTCTTTTTGAGGTGGGACGTGTTTTTTTAGTAAAAGTAATTAAATAAGAATTTGATAAAATAATAAAAAGACATTTCTTATTATGTATTTAAAACTTTTTAAAATTTAATACTTATTAAAATTTTCTTATTCTAAGGCTTTTATATTTGTTTCTAGATTTTTCAAATCTTATTAAAATCAAATTTAGTTGTTTTATAATTCTTAAACTAATGAAAAAAGTATTAGTTGTCACTAATTTTAACGACTTCTAATAAGAAAAGGTTTTACCATAAATATATATTAATTAATTATTAACTTTTAAAAATTAGATAAAAATAGTGAGAAGACGATTTTGTCTAAAGTGAAATTTTTAATGAAGGATAAAAAGTTCAAATAACATTTCTAAGGCCCTTCACACTTTTAATATATTATAAATTATAGATTATAGATTATAGATATAGATATAGATATAGATTATAGATATAAATATAGATATAGATATTGGGCTTTGTATTAATTTGTTATTAATGAAAAAATACTATAATTAAAGGTCCAAGAATATATATCTATTTTCTGAATATAAAAGAATAATAAAAGTAATTAGAAAGTAGATTATAAGTAATATTTTTTTACATATAAAAAATTAAAATTATATACGTATTACGTCGGTTCGGTTTGGGTTAGATTTGATTTTATTTTTTCTAATACCAAACCAAACCAAGAATGATAGTTTTTTTTTTTTGCAAACACCAAACCAATCAAACCAAACTATAAGTCGATTTTTTTCCTTGATTTGATTTGATTCATCGATTTAATTTGATATAACGGTTCGATTTGTACACCCAAGGTGACGGTTTCATTTTTTTTGAGTACTAGTAGTTTTTCCCCCTGTTTCGTTCTATCACACTTCCTTTGTTTTTAATAGAAAGATATTGTTTTTTTTTCCACTTGGGTATTAATTCTTTTCATGACAAAAATTAGACTTTTTTTTTTTAAGCTTCCTTTCAGCCCCCATTAAACATTGAAAATGGCAGATTAGAAATCATCGTTTCCCCTCCAAAGGAAACATTCATCATTCCTCCCAACAATCTTTTTCGACCTTAGAAACCTGCTTCTAAGAGACATTCCCTTCTTTTTATTCTTCTTCAATAATATAAATATTACTCTCCTTCATAACTTTTTTCCTCCCTCTTCTCTATTCTTCTTCAACAATATAAATATTACTCTCCTTCATAACTTTTTTCCTCCCTCTTCTCTCATCGTCTAAATTTTCCTTTTTAATTACTCCCCACCCCCCCACCCCCACCCCACCCCATACACACACAAAAAAAAAATCCTTCTATATGATGGATCCTTCTTCTACAAACTCTGTGAATGGTTTCTACACTTTTCTAACAAGAGGGATTGATGATCTTGTAAGAGTTTTTCTTTCTAACAACTTCATGTCTATTCAATTCCTTCAAAGGGTACTTTCCCTTTTGAGATCTTTCCATACACAGTTGATACTTCTTGTCCAAAAACTTCACTTGCCTGTTGGTGAAAAGTGGCTTGATGAGTACATGGATGAAAGTTCTAAGCTTTGGGAAGTTTGTCATGTTCTCAAGACTGGCATTTCTGGCATGGAGAATTACTATGCCGCTGGTTTTAATCTCACTTCTTCTGTTGATTCTGATCCCCTTCTTACCCCTCAATTATCTAGACAAGTAGGTGGTGTACAATTTTTGTACAATTTTTTCTTTCCTTTAATTTAATTTCCCCTGTCAGAGTTGATTTCTCTTATGCTCACCCAATTAATCGTGATTATCTAAGCGGAGTCGGCTCGACAATAATGCCACTAAAGCAATGCTTGGAACCCAATTTTTTGGGTTCCATTTTTTAAAAATATTTTTATTAATTGACTGCACGTATGACACGTGAAATGCACATAATATGTACGTAAATCACACGAGATGTATGTGTGTCACACGAGATACATGTGTCGTACACACAAAAACTAATTTTATTGAATATAGCTAAAACCATTTTTTAAGATTTTGCTTTAACCCACCAAATTCGTTGAGCTACCTAAAGTGACTTCCTGAGATAATAACTCGCTGATCATTTGAGAAATCAGCTCGGGAGGTCACAGATTCAAATCATGTAAAGAGTCTCTTGTAGAAATACAAGATAATACTGCGTACAATAGACCATTGTCATCCTACCCTAACCTGGCTGCCCCTTTTTAGGCTGATCTTCTTGATATATCAAACAGGTGATTAGAGCAATAACAGGATGCCGAAGGGATGCAGTGGGACTGGAGGAAGAGAATAGAGCATTAATGGAGACAAGAATTGAGCCACTTTCATTAAGATTGGATGAAGTTGTTTCAGTTGAATCAAAGCTTAATGGTTTCAATGGATTCAGGGGAGTTCTTTATGCAATGAGGAATGTTAGCTCACTCTTGCTAATGATCTTACTCTATGGATTAGTCTATTGCCGGCCTGAATCGTCGTCCGAATTTTTAAGAAGAGGAGAGTATGAAACAGGGTGTTTGTTCTTTGGATCAAATTTTATGATCTCAACTTCAAGATTGAAACAGAGAGTAGCTAATGAGATCAACATGATGAATGGGAGGCCAGCGTCATCATCGTCACCGTCATCGTCATCATCAGGGGTTTTATTGTATGAGTTTAGGAGATCAAAAGTACTGATGGATGAACTTAGAGTTGAATTGGAAAAGAAATGTTGTAGCATAGTGAAGTGGGAAACAGAAATTGGTATAAGAGAAAGAGTTGATAATTTGAAAGGGCATTTTGGGGTTTTGAGATCTGGTACTGAGAATATCATTGGACAATTGGATGATTTTTTTGATGAAATTGTTGAAGGAAGGAAAAAGCTTTTGGATTTCTGCAGCCATAGGTGAAAAAAAGAAACCAATGTTTGGGAAGGAAAAAAAATACAAGTAGGGAAAATCTGTAGTTGTTGGTTGTACCTTTTGTTGGTTTCAACTTTTTTTTAAAAAAAAATTTCTTTTCTCTCTTAATTTTTTTTCCTTTCAGAATTTTCTTGGAATTTATTCCTTTTTCCTAATGTGTAATTTCTAAACTAGTCCAGTTGGTGAGACCCTTGCATAAAGGGTCAACTCAACCATAAAATCAGTAAAACAATAGCTTAGAGTCCCAAAAGTTGGGATCCCATTTTTACAAAATACTAATTTAATTGCAGGTGCTTTTGCATGTGTAATATTTGATTATTTAAAATTAGATGATTTTATCTATTGTGAAGATTTTTAATAAAGTGTAAAAAGTTTAAATCATTTCTCAAAAATTCTTCACACTTTAATATAATAATGTAAACATAAAACACATAAATATTTTACCAATAGAAGTTTCAAGTGATTAATGGAATGTTACTTTTGCATATGTCATGCAGCTGCTAGAGGCTAAGAGAGATACATCAATTTGAACCATATTTGTACTTTAATTATTTTTTTAAAAGGGAAAAGGGTCAAATATGCCCCTAAACTTTGCGAAAATGTTCAGATATACCGTTCGTTAAAAGTTTAGTTCACTAATGTCCTTGCAGTCCAATTTTTGGTTCATATATACCCCTGTTGCCGAGTTTTGGATTATATATACCCTTGTTGCCGTTAATTGCTTTGCTGAAATTTTCCAACCCCCTTTTTTTTTTTTTTTTTCCTTAAGAAATTATATTTGTCACATTATTTTTTTATTGTCACATCACATATAATTAAATCTACCCCTTTTTCTACACATTAAACGACAGTCAAATGCTCTCATCTACCTTACAATCTCTTTGAATTTTTTCTAATTTGCCGAAATTCTTTTGTTGTATTTTCAGATTCTTTCGTAACCGTTCCTATCATACATACGTACATACATACAAACGTACGTATAAAAGATATCCTCTTAATTCATAACTTGTTTTTGCTGTCTTTATATGGACTGTCTCTTTTACACTTCTACATCTCAATTTCTCACTTGGATTTTTCTTATTCTTCTTATTCTCGATGTTAGAATTGACGGTGGTGCGAAAAATGAAGTCAATTGATATGATACTAAAATAATTTGCAGTTGGTAAGAACTTTAATTCTTGATTTTCGTCGCAATTGTGCATTGAGTTTCTATGGGGTATTCTTGACTTTTTTATTTTATTTTTTTACTTGATGATTCTTGGAGTTCTGCAAGAATTGAAAAACACAACAAAGGAATTTCGATACATTAAAGAAAATCCAAAGAAATTGTGAGGTAGATGAGAGCATTTGACGGATGGTTAATGTGTAGAAAAAGGGGTGAGTTTAATTCTATGTGATGTGACAATTAAAAAGTGATGTGAAAAATATGATTTCTGAAAAAAAAAAGAAAAGAGTTGGAAAGTTTTAGCAAAGCAATTAACAACAATACGGGTATATATGACCCAAAACTTGATAATAAGGGTATGTATGGCCAAAAACTAGGCAACAGAGGTATACATTTTCCAAAACTTTGACGGCAAAGACATTGGTGAGCTAAACTTTTAACGGAGAGTATATCTGAATATTTTCACAAAGTTTAGGGGCATATTTGACCCATTTTCCTTTTTAAAATTTTTTCTATATTTAAAATCTTTTTTTTTTTTAAATTAGATCTTTAAAAAATCTTTGATTACTTACTTAAAACTTTTAAAATTGATACTTTTTTTATTTTTATTATTCTACCACTTTCGTATTTATTTATATATTTTTCAAATTTTCTTAAAATCCATGTTTAGTTGATTTAGAATTCTTAAACTGATAAAAACGTATTAGTTATCATTAATTTTGATAACTTCTAATAAGGAGATGTTTTACTATAAATATTTAATTAATTTTCAACTCTTAAATATTAAAAAAATAATGAAAAGATGATTTTGCCTAAAACAAAGACTGTGAATGAAAGACAAAAAGTTCAAACGATATTTCTAAGGTCCTTCACACTTTTAATATAGTATAGAATTTTACTAATTGATAACGAGATGCACATATGGCGCACAAAATGAACATAAAATGCACGTAAGTCGCACCAGATACACATACGTCGCACGAGATGTCGTGAGTCATGTGAGATGTACGTGTGGTACACGAGATACACGTGTGATGCACACAAAAATTAATTTTGTTGATATACTTAGAGGGTGTTTGGAAGAGCTTATAAGTTGATCAAAATGACTTAAAAGCCATTTTTTGTTTTTAAAAATGTTTGGCAAATTTGAAAATTGCTTAAAAAAAAATCAATTTTGGCTTAAAAAAGGCCCAAAATTAAAAGCTCAAATTCCTAACTTATTTTTTTTGGCTTTTAAGACATTTTAGTTTTGACCAATTAAAAGACATTTTTGTTGCTCAAAATTCTCCCTTATTTCAAAATTACCCTTGTGTAGTCCCAAAATAGGTTTTAATGCTTAATGCTTGTATTAATTGAATATTTTCACTTTTGTATTTATGGCGAACTTAACTTTAACTATATTAATACTTCTTTTTGTATGAAACTTCTAATTTATGAAATATGAATTTTTATATATCATTCTCCTTCTTTAATATATTCTTTTAAATTTGAACAATTATTATTGTACAACATATGAATTTCTCTAACAAAAAAAACAATTCACCAACTAAAATATATGGAGAATACTTATTAAAGATATACAACTTCATGGACGATTAGTGAATGATCCATCTATATTTCACGATGCAACATTCATATTCGCCAATGTTTTAATAGTGATAGTCATTACTCAATTAACGAGTAATATGTTTTCTAATTAAGAGTCCTTTTATCAAACAAATAGTATCATTTGTGACCAACTATTTATCCATTAATGTAATTATAATGATTAGTAACATATATATTTTGCTTAATGATTTAAATTTCTTAAACTAAATTTTTTTTTAACGCACAAATTAATATTCATTCATGAAAATATTTTATATATATATATATATATATATATATATATATATATATATATTAATTTTAATTTGAATCATTTTAGAAATAAAAATTAAGAATAATAATTAACTCTATATATTGTTAACAATTTTAAGGATATTTAAGATATTTTGATAAAAAAAAGTGCTTAAAAGCACTTGTTTACCAAACACATCAATAACTTTTTTTCAGTTTCAGCACTTTTATCTAAACACGTAACTGCTTATTTTTAAAATAAGTTCAGCACTTTAAAAAAATATTTTTAAAAGTCATTTTTTTTCAGCTTATCCAAACGGGCCCTTAATACATTTTATTGAGATATGGCTTTACACCATTAAATTTGTTGAGCCGCTCCTACCTGCGTATTTCTTTTATTTCAAAATCCCAAGAAGAAAACTTTGAAGGAAAAAAAGATTGATGAAACATAGTTTTTTCTGCAAATAATCCAATTTTATATACTTTGTCTTGGAAGGGACAAGTTTTTACTGTGACCTGTTTTTGTTTAATCAATAGAACACCACACCACTTTTTTAATGGATTTGTTCTAATTGGGGTTGTTCAGTTGGTTAAATTACCTAAATTATCTTATTGGTAAGGATTCAATTCACCAACTTGTAATTCTCTTCTCTCGTACCCCCAATTTCTTTTCTTCTTTCTTAAAAAAATGGATTTGGTCTAGTTCAACTTAAACCTTAAATTGTTGTTCATTATTAGTAAAACTTGAAGACACTTTCGAATAGTCACAAAAAGTAAAAGTAAAAATGGGTATGATGAAAAATTCTTGAAGGACAACATGTAGCTGTAACGCAGAAGAAGAAGAAGAAGTGGTAATTTTAAAAGTAAAGAATGGAACCTTCTTTTGTTACTCATCAAAAGGAGACAATATGGGTCAAAACATATTTTCGAACTATACTTAAATGTTTATGTAGGGAAAAAGATTAAAAAAAAGAGAGGAGGGGGGTAAGGTAATGATTCAACTCTTTAAGTGTCATGATGGAGAGTGCTCCTAAGTCTTGAGTTTTGTAGTAAAGGACTAAAATGATTTCAGTAGCAAGAAAATGATGAAAGTAAAAGAGAGAGGTTGGTTGGCACTGATAGATTCCTGGATTTGGCCTTTAATGTTCAAAAGCAGTATGTCACGCTGTGGACTGTCGAAGCTTTTCTCTGATTCATTTCCCTTTTTGTAGCAATGGACTCTTCCAATATCCAAATGTTTCTCCAACAATACTTCTATCTTTATCCTATACGGTTGACCACCAAGGTTTCACTTTAGTGCTGTAGGGATTTCAATTTTCTCTTCTTATTATTTGGGCTATTACATACAAGAAGCTTGTCATCATAAACTGAGCAAGATACAATTTATTTAAACTAAATATTCAAAATGATCAATTCATTAAAACACAAAAACAAAGAACCATTAATGAAATTACATGTATTCTATGTTTACTTAGATTATCAATCGTCAATATTGTTCATTATCATTGAGATTCTATATTTACTTACACTACTAATTGTCAATTATTATTTCAAACGGGGTAGATAGGCCGAAGAAATATTGAAGGAAAGTGATTAGGCATGGTATAGAGCAGTTACAGCTTACAAAAGACATGACCTTTAATAGGAAGATATGAAGGATGCGGATTAGGATAGAGAGTTAGTGGGCAGGAGTGCATATCCTTACTAGTAGGTAGGAGTGTTTTGTTTGTCGATTTACCTGCAGTTATTGTGTTTTGCATGTGTCTTGTAGTGTCATATTCATGGTGTTTTGGGGATATTTGTGATTTCGGGTAGATAGTTCATAATATTACTTTGTAGATATCTTGTATCTTTTATTATCTAGTGGTATGTTACCACATCTTATTGTTTGTTTTTATGTTTTCTGCTTGTTACACGGTTATATGTCATGAGCCAGGGATTTTATCGGAAACATTCTCTCCACTTATCTGAGGTAGTGGTATGGATTGCATACACTTTATCCTTCTCAGACCTCACTTTATAAGAATACACTGAATATCTGAATATGTTGTTGTTATTATCGTCGTTATTGAGATTCATGTCAAGAACATAATGCTGGTGTAATATACCACAAATTACAATAATCATTACAGTTGAAATAAATAAATAAAAGTGAAGAAAATAAAATAATCTTCTTCTCAGTGCGGATATTTCGTTCTCTTTAAGGAGATTCAAGCCCACTGCGGCATAATCTACACCGACCCAATAGTATATCTCGTGAATTTTCCCCTCCAGGATACAACAATCCATCAACGATGTACAACTCAAACAACTCCAGATTAGTTGAAGAGTTCAAAGCTCCACCATAAGAACACCTTCCTTCAACATATATTTACTCTCTTTGTATAGTGAATATAGTTAAAGACTTAGAATATTTTCGTTGTCTCAACTTTTTCTTTCACTACTACACACTATAATCTTTTTCACACTTATCATAATTTTTGTACCTACAATAACATGCAAGATAACCTCTATTTATAGGTGAGGTATCAACTCTTGTATTGAATAAGAAGAATGTGGTGTAGTTGTATTGAATAAGAAGAATGTGGTGTAGTAAAGTGGGTACATGAATGGTTGGATGTTACATGAGTTACAAGTATAATGAGCAAATAAAGAGTTAGTGGTTATAGGAGTTTCAAGAAACTCATGGCCACATTCTTCCACTAACAAATGTAAGTAATAATACCCATAATAAATAATTTATACCCACTAACGTATGCACTTAAATATTAATTTAATAATAAAATACATATACACCAACATTCTCCCACTCATTTTAATATTAACTTACAAGAGTTCACCAATTTAGTTGAAGGTAGACTATTATGCATAATGAAGGTGTGCTCTGCATTGAACCTCCACTTAGTAAAACAATAACCTTTACTCCAGAGTCAGTAGTGGTCTAAGACTTGAACTATGACTGTTTAAGGGAAATAAAGTATTACTGTCTACATAAAATAGTCGGGGTGTTGACATAAGCTTTAATAGCTAGCATATTATTGCCATATGCTATCCCAATTTTTCATGAGCGTTTTTGAGAATAAGCCCCATTTTCATAGGAAGTGGCCTACTTCGACGCTCACATAGGTGAAATCTGTTAAGGGCGTGGTCCTATAATTTTGATACCCCACTCATACGAGATACAAAATTTCATTAAGAGTTCTTTGACTCAACATTCACAAATCATTATAGGAACAATGCACTCACATCATAGAAAGGACTAAACAATAGTGCATCTTACACCAAGTCATCATATGATTCATTCTTACCATTGAACCTGATTATAGGATCTCTAATCCCCAGGTTGGGTTTCCTCATATATGACTCATGATTTTCTTTTTACAGGCTTCTTTCCTCCCCCTTGATGTGATTCAGACCATTTTCTTGCTAAGGCCTTAGTTTTGAATGTGCAAGACTATCACAAAGTTAACACAATTAATTTTTTATTCTCAGGGGTCTAGATTTATTGTTGTAATAACAACTTCAAACTTTATAATAATAATGGTACTATCACAATAATTCAAAATTAAAGAAATCAATTTCTCAACATAAAGTGATTGATCAATTCACTTTTTCACTAGTTGAAGCTAAAATAGTTAGTTCAGCCTCCATGATTTAGTTAGCACAACATAATTTATTTCTTCATTTCAGTAAATAGCACCAAGTTATTTTTTCATTTACATCAAAAACACTTTTAAGTACAACAAGATTTATTTTAATAAAACAAGCCACAACTTTTTTCAAGTAAATATACTCAATTTACTTGAATAACCTGCTTAAGTACTTTTACACAATTTTAGCCAAGTGCAACTAGCACATATCTCATATTTTATTAGGTTAGTAAACTTTTTTTTTCTTTCTTCTCACCACTTTCACACATTTGAATCAAAAGGAGTTGCGTGACTCATACAATCAATAAATTGTATTTCACAATTTTTCTTTTTCACCATAATGTGACATGTTAAGAAAAGGTTCATCACATAATTTAGGTATTTTTCATCCCAAGAATGAAATTTATCTCACCTAAATATTTAATGTCAAATTGACTATTCAATTTATCATTTATTTGATAACATGCATGTTAGAGCCAAAGACATCAATAAATATACAAATAATAATATGTGATTTATTCCAAGACTAATATATGCACTTGTAACTTGTTTTTAAAGCATTCTCAAAAATACAAAAGTCACATTTTTCATGGTGATTTTTTCTCATATCATTAGCCCCCACTATTTTGAGACTTTAAGAAAATAAACTTTCATGAAACGTATCATTTTATTCATGAAAAATAATAGGTAACTTTTTACCTTTCCTCCACAACTAATAGAAAAGTTTTTACCTTTTTTCCGCTTGAGTTGAGGAGTAGAAAGATACTTTACGTGGCTATCTCTTGCCATCCATCTTTTGAGATCTCTCATCTTGATATCCGGTATTTTTCAAACTGTAACAAAACATGAATTTTCTTAAAATTATTGGTGTAATGTATCATAAATTACAATAATCATTACAGTTGAAATAAATAAATAAAAGTGAAGAAAATAAAATAATCTTCTTCTTGGCTGAGACGCGGATATCTCGCTCTCTTTAAGGAGATTCAAGCCCACTGAGACATAATCTACACCGATCTAACAATATATCTCGTGACTTGTCCCCTCCAGGATATAACAGTTCATCAATGATGTACAACTCAAATAACTCCGAATTTGTTGAAGAGTCCAAAGCTCCACCATAAGAACACTTTCCTTCAACATATATTTACTCTCTTTGTATAGTGAATATAGTTAAAGACTTAGAATATTTTCTTTGTCTCAACTTTTTCTTTCACTACTACACACTATAATCTTTTTCACACTTATCATATTTTTTTGTACCTACAATAACATGCAAGACAACCTCTATTTATAGGTGAGATATCAACTCTTGTATTGAATAACAAGAATGTGGTGTAGTAAAATGGGTACATGAATGGTCGGATGTTACATGAGTTACAAGCATAATTACATAGTATAATGGGCAAATAAAGACTTAGTGGTTAGAGGAATTTCAAGAAACTCATGGCCACATTCTTCCACTAACAAATATAAGTAGTAATACCCATAATAAATAATTTATACCCACTAACATATGCACTTAATATTAAATTATTAATTTAATAGTAGAATACATATACACCAACACATAAAAATTCATTTTGCAGTAGATCAAGATCAACACTACATGCTCACTAATGATCTTGTAGTCTCAAAACGAGATTTTATACACAAACTGAAATATTTATACATTCCTTAATAATAAATCAAAAAACAATCGATCCATAATTAGTAAGTATTTTTCTTTCCACTATTATTCTTAGGATGATTTCTAATTATCACCAATTTTCTTCCCGTTTTTTTGGGATGTTAAATATTAAAATAATGACACAAAAATATTCATATCCTGCTAACTAGATTTCATGTTGTTAAGTCTTTAGTTTTAATGATTGACAAATTTATAAGTTTGGGACCTGTTCCCTTGAGATTTTGTGATGACAAAACTGTTATCACTTAGAGAACAAGTTGGGCTCATCTATCGCCGTCACAGTTAAACTACCACGGCTGACACATAGTACAATAGTTGGTGAAAAACTGTCTGCCATCTTTTTGCCTCAACCAATGAGATCTCTTCTACGTTTTCTTGTGTCATGATATATATTGCTCATATTTCTCAATAAGAAAACTAACACTTTCATATTCTCACAACTAAATATCTTTCTGAAGTGCAAATCAAAGGCTGCTGCTGCAACAAGGAACTGATCGCTCATAGTGTTGTAATTTTTATTTCTTTGTTGCAATTGAATCTTTGTAATATTGTTCTTAAACTTTTGCCTACGCTTGCTTATGATTATTGTAGGTGTTTGTGGTGTAATGATTTCTTGGTAATCATCTAGAGTTAGGTGATTGTTCAAGCTAGAGTTAACTTGTGTTGCCAGTTAAAGTTAGCTGAGGTGAGAAGCAGTAGAGTTGTATTCAAGAAGTTGCTTGAGTATAGTGGAGCTTACAAATCCTAGAGGCAGGTCGTGATTTTTCTTCCTTGAGAAAGAAGTTTTCACGTAAAAACCTTGTGTCCTTTATTTTACTGTATTCCTGCACCTCTTCCTTTATATCTCCCAGTCTTTGTTATTCAGGAAACAGGTCCTGAATTGAGGATCAACCACCCAACCCTTCACATGGTTTTTTTCCCTTGCCGGAAATTCCTGACTTGCCTCACTTTAGGAATTTACTTAGTGAAAAACTTAATCAACATATAACAAGATTAGCAATAGCAATTATGCATATTATAAAAGTCAAAGAAACATAATTAAAAAGAGGAACAATTGAAAAAAAAAAAATGAAAACTGTCTTGCCACTGGTTTCAGCAACATATTGATTTTCCATGCTACCTTAGTTGAACACAGTTTTCTGTTCATCCAGCATGCTTAATTTATTTGAAGTAGCAGTTGAAATTGCAAGTATATATTCCAATTGGATTTGGCTCTATTATTTCTAATTTCCAACTTCTAATCATTGTCAACTGACGTACTCTCAACTCTCAAATACCCCCTCCCATTCTCTCTCACCCCAGAAAGAAAAAAAGCAAAATAATAAATGACTTACCTAAGTTTAATTTAGGGAATCGAATCAATTTTGACATAAATAATGTATAAAAGATGCACAAATAATTGGGAATTGTCAACAGGCTATATGCTCCTAAATCTCCTCTTGGTTTGGAGTTAGATGGCAAAAGGCCTACGCAACTACAGACAAGCATACAATATAAACATGTTTTAACTTTCTTTAATCAAGCCTAATATTAACCATATTTATGCTACTCATCTGTGAGAATCAACGCATCTATTCATATTATAATGAGGTATATCTGACTACTTAAGTTGCTTACAAGCTCCCAACTCGACAGATTTAAGCCTAATACCTCCAAAACAAGATCGAGGTTTCATTTGTTATCACATTTTAAAATGCCCTCAAGGACATCTTGAATCTCTGTACAGAGAAATTCAAAACTACAGCAACTAGAGTGTTTTATCTCATTGTAGTTAAAAGATGGATATGCACAGGATTGGATACACTATTTTACTAATATAATTCTAGTTATATAATTTCACTAGTTTTATAATTAATTTTTTCTCAGAACTATATTCCATTTTATTTCCCATCCATTTCTGATATGTTTTGGAGTCAAACTAATCCGAATTCATATAATATGCTTTGCAACCTAATTAATCAAGATTTACGTCCGTAAATCTCACTTCAGAGTGAAGTACCAAAGACGCGTAGCTAGGAAATTAATATCTTTTTAAAAAAAGAAATGCAAACTTTAGAACGAAATGTAACAAGTGCAATAGGCAGGTTGGGATTTAAGTAGAAAAGACAAAAATTATAAACAAAACCCTCGCATTCGATGACTGGAAACTTGTAGCAGTCAAGCCAGCGGATAAGGGGACAAAGAATAAATATAAGGAACAACTTGTAGGTAACATCGTTGGATAATCTCGTTTATGGCACCTTTCCCAGGACCACGGAATGGAACGAAATACATTTTTTTTTTTTTTTTAGGATTAATCATTGAGCATTTCGGAGTCCCCGATTCATGCTGGAATGCAAATACAGTTGATTTAACGTGTAAAGTGTCAAAAGAGTTCCTAGGCAACTCATCAGTAGCAACCAGCTAGGATTGAACTGGAGAGGAGGACCACTAACTAAGCAAGTAAATGCACACAGTTCATAACTCCATGGCAAACGCCAAGAATGGTCAAACTGAAAGTGAGAAGTGCAATAATGTGAGCAAAAGGTACTCACATAACAGATCAAAGCATTCATGCATTCATAAAAGAGACAGACTTGAATGAATTCCATAATATACTTCCTGTCACTTCTTTCCACCTTGATCTCTAAAAATACCACTTTGGATTTATTTTACATATTAATATTTCAGCAGAAGGAAATTAAAATAGCATACCTCACTATGAACCCTGACTAGCAGTAAAGATGGTTACACTTGGGTTCTAGGACCATTACACTCCAAGTATGTAACAGTGAGATATAGACAAGGGAGAAAAGTCTCACAAGGAAAGCAACTGAGGAGGTTGAAATTTGACCAAACTCTCATCTCGTCATAGAAGAATATTAGTACGAATTATGCATGCATGAAATGATGAAAAAGATCTTGCCAGTAGAGTTCGACAATATCTTTGCTGTCTCGTGGACTTCTATGCACTTCTCCTGCAAATGTCACGGTGCACAACTCCAGTATTGACTTAGACCAGTTCGCAAGTATGCAGTTTATCAACACACTACCTCTGGAAAACACTTTGACCAGATAGCGGAAAAAAGAATAGAAGTTTAAGCATCAAAATTCATTCACGCACAAAAATAATATTCAAACAAAATGTGTTAGTTGGATAGCCTTTGAAGAGCAATTAAGCAATTACACATACTAAATGCATAAAGTAGGCTCTTTGATCACGAGTTAGCAATTCCACTCATGGGTTCGTCTTGCCAAGATTGATGTCAAGCTAGCTAGAAGACCCTCCTGCCAAAATTCCCCAGGCCAACAAAAAGAAAGCCAAATTTCAATTAGTGAAATCATAGTAATGGATGTCCTTATTGAGATATGCTTCACGATAACCACCATAAATAGCACAACTAACCCCAGGGCCAGGATAAACTTCCTATAATACAAAGCTGGTTGGAATGAGGAGCGTCGGACATTCAGTAGAAAACAAAACAACTCCTACAGTCTATCAGGTTCCTCTTCTATGGGCTGTGTAGTTCTTGAAGACTTGATCAAAGACACCAAATTCCAGTTATTTGTCTCCTTTGGAGAAGGATTTCTTAGTTTTTCTTTACAGATATCAGTATTGCGTTCACTTTAATGATAAAGAAATAGACATTCCCTAAGACATGTCTTCTCAATGCAAAATATTCATGTCTTTTCCTTGAGGAGGAAAACAGTATATATTTACAGAAGAGATCAAACACATATAAAGTCAAGTGAAATATTTGCACCTTTTTTTAGTTAATCATAGCAAAAAACACCATTGTGTTGGTACAGATTAATCTAGTGTTGCACAGATTGATATAAAGTATCACTAGTAGAACCATGAAACCTGAAAGTTGATTATCATAGGCCGAAAAGCAGTAGATGGTCGCACAGTTTGTCATTAATCACATTATTTCATTTGTGAGGGACAGAGGAGGCAACAAGAAACAGAAAGCGAAGGGGAAGAGGATTCAGAGTATTAAAATAGTAACAGTTGATGCCATTTGTTGAAGCTCAAGAGAGAGAGAGAGAGAGGGTACCATACAGAGTTGAGGAAAGAGGTAGAAGGTTGATCTTTGGAGTAATTTATGCACCTAAATGTCATAATCTACACTTGTTTAGCCTTGTTCTGAGGACTTCTTGTGTGATTAATGAGATGATATTCATATAATTGAGAATCTATGTGTTAAACTACTTGATTATAATGTTTAAGGTGTGTTTCAAACAAGTTTAGAGTCAACTTAGTCACTTAGAGTTTAGACGAGAAAACTAGTGTTACTAGCTTGAGCTATGTGTTGTTCAAGTTCATCTCGATGGGCTCTAATGTGTGTAATGAGTTATTAAGGGTATAATTGCGTAACTATATGTGGAATAACATGTTTATAGTGTTTAAAGTTTAATTGAAACAAGCTAAGAGTCAAAAATATCAAATAGAGTTTAGACGACGAAACTAGTTGAACTAGCTTGAGCTATGCTTGGTTCTACTCTACTTGTTTGAACTCTAAGGTGTTGTATGAACTAATTCTTGTTGTTTGATGTTATAGGAGACCATATATGATGTTCAAATAATTTTTGGGAAGCTAAACAAGCTGAAAGTAAAGTGGAAAGACACCCAAGAAGTGAGGAATGCAAAGGCAAAAAGAAGGAGCAATTGATGACGAAATTGGACGTTTCTGAGCACATGGGCGTGTCACGCCCTTGGACCTCTGAGATAAGAGTGTGACACGAATTTAGACAAAAAATTTATGTGTACAAAATAGTGTGCATCCGCTATAAGGGCGTACCACGCCTTAAACGTGGAGCAATATCAGCGTGGCACGCCCAAGACACCCAAACATATAGCTTTTCTCATATTATAAATTGGATACCTAGGACTTGTTGTAAAAATCTTGGACGAATTTTGGGCCTTGAAATACAATTTAGGATGCTTCAATTATGGTTCTTAATCTTTTCTTTAGTTTACTTTTAGTTCTTACTTTTAGTTCTTATACGTTAATTTCTTAATTGTGATTTGTTGTAAGACCATGAGTGACTAAACACCCTTATCTAGGGTTGAGGCTAAGAACATGACTACTTGTGCTTATATATGATTTATTTTATGTTATTTATAATTATTGGTTGTTCATATATCCTTGTATTTATTATTCTATGAATTCACGACCCTTAGAATAAATATATATTTCTATTGTGAGCCCAGAAGGAGGAACGATAGATTAGAACGTGGGATGTATGGAATAAGATCTCAATCATTCAAGGGACTGAAGTAAAGATTTAAATTTAAGATAGGAATATACCTAATTCTCTCTATTTGGTTTATATACGGGATAAAATAGAAATGTGTTTAACTTAGCACTCGCATCCCCGCTCAACGATGTAGTTTGGGGCTAAGTTAGATAGACGATCAGAAGATCAAAAGATCATAGTCATGTTATAAACTTCGTGAACTAACAACCAAGATAATTAACTAAATCAATTAGATTATATGGCTAAGTAGGATTGTTTGTAGTTCCTTAACCCTAGATTTCTCCCTATTATTGTCTCCAACAACTTATCTATCGAATTGCTTATAGTTACGTGAAGTCTTCTAATCTCAAGCATTATTGGTTACTTTTGCACTTGTTTAATCTTGATAGTAATACTAGAATTAGATTGTTGCCAAGAAAAAGTCCCAGTGGGATCGATACTTGACTTTTAAAGACTATTTTACTACTTGGGAGACTGCGTACACTTGCGTGTGCTCTAGGACGCAATAAGTTTTTGGCGCCATTACTAGGTACTTGTAAATTGGAATCTGTCTTACATTTTGTTTTGCTATTTCCTTTTACAACTGTTAATAAATTGATCTTAGCATTTGTAGGTTCAGGTATGAAAATCAAGTAAGTTGGCAAGGGAAATGGATTTGGTTGACCCATATCCTAAACCTGAGCGACGCTTACATCAGCTAAGGGGAGAAGTTGTAACACCCCAAAATCGGATCCCGAGACGTCACACGATGCTTAAGGTCACAAGTGACCCCAAGTTAACCCTTCATCTGGCATAACCCAAAGCAACTGAATAAAATACATAAAATAGAAGGAATAATGCGGAAAAAACCCATAACTTAGTCTGACCAACATGAAAGTAAATTTACACGGTCACAATTCTGCTCATATATATACAAATCTGAAACTGAATACACTGACTACTAGTGACTGTCTATGAAGCCTCTACTAGCATTGACCAAAGATAGCCGGGTCATGACTCCTAACTACCTCTACTCAATACGACTGAATACAGAAAATACAATAGACCTCAAATCTGAATTACTCAAGTCCCTGAATCAAAAGGACTAATCACCTGCCGATCGAGAGCTGCGACCCAGCTGAACATGACATGTGCGCTATAGCTTATACCTATATTTTGGTAAGAATGTAGCCCATGGAGATATGTGGGTCAGCACTTTGAAATGTACTGAGTATGTGGGGGTGCATGCAATAATATAAATAGTATAATCAACTTCATAAAAACATGTATACGGACAATGATGACTCACTTGGCTTGAGTTATATCAAATCATACTTTTCGTAATTTCATAATAAACAGTTCATATGATAAAATCTCGTAATCCACGTAAATTATTATAAATCATAAATTATGATAAATCATCCTAAATCATCATAAATTATCATATCGTCAAAATCATCATAGGTAATTATAAGTCATCATAAATGACCATAAAATATCATAAACATCTCAACTCTTTGACTCAAATCTCAGAGTGACTCGGTAATTCAAGAAAATTAATCTTATGGACATGGGAGTTTCCTATAACCGACAACTCCACGTGAGCTACGTGGAATACCAACGTTTGAAACCTCCGTTGGCGGGAGCATTATACTCTTTGCTAGGGAGTACGACCTTAAAACTGCAATAATCACAATCGGGTTCTCTGGCCAATAATATCATCATCAAACAACCCTACAGTGGCACATAGGTTTGCCGAAATACCAAATTTCCCTCTCGGTGCTAAGTACTACTCCCCAACAAGCTCAGAACGCATTAGGAAATCCACCACAATATCACAAGGGTCTATCATAAAGACCAAATCAAATCTCTTTCTCATTTATCAAATCATATCAATGTGTGGATTCCTAACTCAACACATTTTAGCTCAAAATATCTTAATCTTCCTCAACATCAACAAGGTACCAATGCATTGAACCATAACCGACTCGACATTTGGACAAAGATATGAAGACTCAATACGTAATATTTTCAACAATTTAACTCATCAAAACCATCCAGAGAATACCAAGATTCATTGCAACTTCGATATCAATATACCCAATAACTCAAATCGTCATAAAGAAGCTCAAAATTTGACATATGGCTCGAAAATACTTGGAAATACCAATAATACATTCTTGAACTTAAAACGTGGATACATGTTCAAAATATATCAATTCTTGATAAAAACACCAAGAATCTCAATATTAAATCTCAATTCATAGAACGAAAATAGTCAAATACTCATGTGATTCAAAACTTACAATTCAAATCATTATAAGTTCATAATCGAATTATTTAGACATAATTCAACTTACAGAACCATATGAATCCATTAAATAATCATAATTGGCAAGCTTGAACAATTTACATATATACATAATCAAAATCTCATGGTAGGATATCTTGGAAATAAATTTATTTTCCAAACTCATAATAATTCATAATAAAAATTAAAGATACGGGCACAAGAACGGAAGAATTATTCTTGTTCAAAGCCCCACATACCTAAAAATGAAAGATGAATATGAACTTCCGACTCCGGAACTTTATTCACGAAAATAAAGGGTGCTTCTCGAAGCCCTTAACATGATCAACTCGAATCCCAAATCAATTTGAAATTTCTACTGTTCAATCAAGAGACATAGAAGGATAAAATTTAGAGTAGTAGGGTTAGGGTTTGAGCCTTAGGAAATTTTGGAGAAAAATGAACTACTGAATGCTCTTAATGGACTTAAATCCATGGTTTACCTGGATGGATTGGAGTAGGAATGACCAAAATACCCTTAAAAATCAAATAATGTCAAATCTGTCCTTTGGTGGACTGTTTTGATAGGCTGAAGTAGATCGACCATAACTTTTTGCTCCGATGGACAAATTGGATTAAACCAATTTCATTGGAACGAGGTCTCTTGGAAATTTCTGTTGATATATAGTAGCTCACCCATATCATTATGTACAGGGAGTTACAATTGTTTGAAGTTAACCCTAAAATTTGCCTGGCCTCAGTAATTTTTTCCTGCATATTTACTATTCACCACTATTCACGGTTAGATCGGAATGATCATAACTCATCGCTCGAGTGTCCATTTTGGATGATCCATATATTGTTGGAAAGATTATTTGATGCTCTACGCGATGACAGGTCGCATATCCAAAAATTCCACACAAAAAAAATTATTAATCACGATAAAGAATAGAATTCAACACATTTTCGTTCGAGATCTTAATGGACTCTTGGAAAGATAAAGAGGCTTTAACGACTCGACACATTTGGGAGAGAAATATTTAACGGGAAAACTCAAGGTATCACATCATCTCCCCCTTGGAAACATTCGTCCCCGAATGTCGCTCGTTGGGTTAGGAAGATAAGGAAAATTGAGGATACGCAACTAAAATAGCTTGATGAACAAGTTTATATTTTTTCTAAGCTTTGGAGTACTTTCCGACGCATAAGCTCATGATAATCACAATGACATAGTTGATTCTATTACTGAAAGAGTTGGATGAAGGAAAAATTATTAACTTCTATTTAAATCCGCATTCACAAAGAAAGAGATGAAAGATCTAGGATATGAAAACTCCGGATATCACAATATCTCCCTGTTGGGATCGGTTCTCCCCGAATAATACTAATTGATACACGAGACACTTTATGATCGACCCATGGCTTAATACTTGGGTCGGGAACAAAACCAAAGGCTAAATAGAATTTGGTAACTCGCTTCGACGCAAATAAATCATTCTTGAAATGGTTATGCTCACGAAACTTCAAGTAGTGAGATTGGACCACATCGGAAGATGGAAGAAATATATGAATCCGTTGGAATAACTATCAAGTTGAATTTCTAGGTGCACGGACCGAATCAAGACACGCTAATTAGGACATGGTTCAAAATCTTTCCAAGGAACTTTCAATGCTACTAGGAAGCAATTGGGTTTGGGATATGGTTCGAACAATATATATATATATATATATATATTGAAATAAGGATTTATAACTCGACCCCAATTTTTAGTATGGAGCGTAGGTCGATCAGTCTTATATCAAAATAAAAATACTAGACCCCACGCAGTACAACTCCTTACTTTCAAGATTATAAATACTCTTCGCACACCCTTTCTCCGCAATACTATTTTCCCCAAATACCATACTTACTTGATTCAATTCATAATTCTCACAAGGCATTTGCAATCTTGGCTATTCAAATCTAACTAAGCCAAACTCTCTCTCCTCATTTTCAAGCTTAATTTGGAGTCACCAATTCCTCCACCTAACATCGTAACATAGCACCATTCCGAATTATAAATTTACACACATCGACATTGTTACAATTCCTCATCTCACAGATAATTCTTATTACCACTCAATCAACTCTAATCCACTTAATACTCACCATTTTCAACCATCATATTCATATCAACAAGTCTTGAAGCTTAGTGAACTATTCATAGGCATATACGCAATTCAACTTATAGCAAGGTCAAGGCTTGCAACTAATATCCTCATACAGGAGATATATTCACAATACATGAGTGCTATGCAAGATCAATTTACAAGAGCTTTTAGCTTAGACTTCTAAATCAACATAGACACCAAAACTTATCGATAATATAAACTTTAATCTCCGTCCATATATACACACATGATGTTCAAGCCTATCTTTATAATTACGTATACACTCCTAATCAACACCCATAAAACACCTTTTTCAAATTCTACAATCTTTTATTAAGACAACTTCCGGGCACTATT